>NC_141140.1:139962213-140263300 GCF_053477565.2 Lygodium microphyllum | reverse complement strand
TACTTTACAAAGCCACTTATTTGGATACTATCATGTACTTTACAAAGCCACTTATTTGGATGTTATTGTATAGATACTTGGGCTTCTCTTGGAGCTTGACCATTGCAAGATCTTATGCCACTTACTAGTCTTGCATTGACTTGGATGCTACTATGTGGTATGATGTACTGCAGAGTCATGTTTGCCATTATGGTTATGGGCTAATTTCATGGCTGAATACCGTATGCTCCTTTGGCAGATGTCTTGGCCTTTACACTATTGTGGTTGGTTATGTCATGCACTTAGCTATGAGTCTTTTTCACGTGGGAGCTTCTGCATCCCTAGTAGATGATTCTGTGCTTTCCTCTCCAGTGAGGATGGAATAGTACTTGTAGCAGCATGCTGCTACCACTTGTGCTTCTACTAACAGTTGTCTTGATGAGTAGGTTCTCTATGTTGGGACAGCCCTCGACTCCTTGAGCTCTGTGGATGCTATGGATAGTCCTATTCATGATGACTTGGATTCCTTGTCATCTTCTATAGGTTCTTCTTCTACAGATGTATGCTTCCATTGTGGGAAGCTTGGGCATGTTAAAAGAAAATGTTTCAGATGGATTAAAGAGCAGCAAAGACAGAGATGGACTCAACATGAGCAAAGAGTCAAAGATATAGGAGATGCAACGGGTGTTACCACTATTACTAGTGGTGAGGTATATGTTGTTACCCATGATGATGCAGTTGAGGATGTACTCCTGTCATCTAGTTTCCCTATAACTTTCTTGCTCAGTGATACGGCCTATGCCTCAGATTAGCTATTGGATTCTATGGCATCTTGTCATGTTACTCCATATAGAGCATGGTTCTCTACTTTTACAGGGAGTTTGATGGATGCATTTCTTTGGGCCTTGAGCAGACTTATGCTATTCTTGGTATAGGGAACATACACCTAGCTTTGCCTAATGGGACATCTCTTATGCTTAGGGATGTTTTACATGTTCCCATGCTCAGTCAGTCAGTCAGTTGCATGATGCAAGTGACTCTATTTCTCTTCAGGATAGGTCATGGAAGATCTGTCGTGGTTGCTTGGTTTTGGCCAGAGGTTCTAGAGTTGGTTCTCATTACCCAGTGCATGTCTCTCATGTGGGAGATTCTATGTTTGTAGTTATTCGGATACCACATGCATTGTTATGGCATTATCGCCTAGGCCATATGCACCACAGAGAGATGGAAATCTTGTCTCATTCAGACTCATTGATGCCTCCTATGTCACTTACAGATCTTGATGCTTGCCTTGATTGTACTCTTGGTCCTTGCAGAGCCCCCTTGGCTTATGGCGATCATATGAGGCATGCTCCTCTAGATCTTGTCCATTGTGCAGTATATGAATCTATGCCTTCCTAGTCACTTGGTGGAGTGTCGTACTTTGTGACCTTTGTTGATCATGCTACCCATCGTGTTTGGGCTTTTTCCTTGGTGCAGATTGAGGATTTTGTAGTTATGCTTGACAGGTTTATGGATTCTGCTGCTGTTGGTAGCAGGCCTAGGTGCTTGCAGATGGTTTATGAGAGTCATGCTCTCTCTCCCAGCATTCGAACCTCTTGTTAGCAATATAGCATTGATTTCTTGTGCCCACGGTATTATGGGATTGCTCATGGCATGTGCCTGACCTTACAGGCAAAGGTTGCTTCTATGCTTACCACAACTGGGTTGTCTTATGGCTTTTGGGCTGAGACCCTGATGACGATAGTCTATTTGGTTAACAAGACGTTATGCTTGACCTTGGATCATACTACACCCCATGAAGCATGGAGTGGCATGCAACCCTCGTATGATCACTTGAGGATGTTTGGCTGCCAGGCATCTGTACATATGCCATATGAGCCTATGTCACGTAGATGAATCCTCCTTGGTTATGGAGATGGTGACTTTAAGGCCTAAAGATTATGGGATTTGGATGCCTAGCAGGTCATACGCAGCTATCATGCTATCTTCTATGAGACATAGACACCTCTCAAGCCTCTTGATGAGTGTTCAGTACGCTTTATGGGGCTGATTTTACAGCAGCTACAGTGCCATTACAACAAGCTGTTTATGTTGAAAATGAGGCACTTATTGGCCCATATAACATACCTATGCATAGCAATCAGGGTCAGGATGTTGGTGGTCAGTTGCTAAACCCCCTTGTAGGTTCATGAGAGCCATTTTCTTGTAGTTTTGCAGACTGGACAGCCAACCATATGTCATTCTTCTGCTTCGCTGAGGCCACGTGTAGTCTTGAGACCCCGTTGGACGAGTGTTTGGGATGTTGGCTCTCTTTTAATGATTGACTCTAGAGAGTTTGACTGCTCTCCGCTGTCTTGTATGCACCACGGTGATGCTATGCGCAACTTTGATACTTTAAATCTGTGCATTGATGAGTTGTGCTTGCTTCATGAGAAGCATTTTTGGATTGCTCCGTTGTATGGAGCTGTGGGATTGCTTATCTCTTGGATGTCATGGACTCAGGGATGCTTGACTCTTCTTCTGCAGAGGTTCCCGACACTTCTTGCATAGCTCGCTTTCCGATTGGGCGTTGGGTGAGATGTCATAATTCCTCACCTTATCTTTTTTTTAATCTTTTCTTTGTTTTCACTCCCCAGCCACATTGGCTTTTTAGTGGGAAGTTGTTGGGGTAAAAGGCCTCTGGGCCTGTTTGTGTACACTATGACTGCCCATTCTTTATTCATATATAATATGATAGTGCAATAAGACTATTAGTTCAGTTGGACAACACCTACATTGTGTGTGCTCTTCTCTCCCGCATCTTCCTCTTCTCCTTCTCCATTGCCATTGCATCCCCTTTATTAGGGAGACAAATCTAACCATAGGCGAGCACAAACTCCCTAGGTGTGTCCTGCTTTTGATGTGCCCTAAATGTGAGGTGGGGGGACGTGAAGGGCTAGGGGGTCAGGCATGGAGCTGACTGACCAAGGCCACTGGTCATGCCTAACCTGAGAAACCCTAGGTGCAGTGTTTATGGCACTCTAATATACATGGAAAAGCCCATTGTTTCTTTCCTTTTTCTTTATGCGAGTCTTTGTTTGTTTGATCTTTGTTTTTTTTCTTTTATTATTATTATTATTTTTTGTTTTGGAGATGCATTGGGAGGGGGCATGCGAGACATCATCCTGATGCTCTATAGTAGTTACATTCTGAGGGGGCCTAAGAGTTTTACCAAGGAATGCATAGCTTGGCATGGAGCCCTTTTCTCTTCTGACTATACTTGTTGTGGCCATGGAGGGACTTGGTTCTTGGAATCATTCTTTCTTTTGTTGATCTGATTCAGAGTTGCGCCCTTCTTTGTGGACCAGCTCGAGTGGCCCTTGTTGAGGCAGCTGCATTTGCTGTTTTGGCTCCCCAAATTGCTTTAGCAAGAAGAGTTCATGTGAGGTTCATCTAGTTGAGATTAGGGGAGCACATTGATCCTCTACTCCTAAGCCAATGTTAGGCTTACGTGTCATGGCATCATGGAGTCCATGTTGCAGCGATGTGCCAGCTTGTAGGCTAAATCTTTGATTCCATTTTCATTAGAGTAATTTTCTTCTCCCTTTTTGCCTTAGTTGTTCTTCCTCCTCTTCTGGCATTTTCTTGTGCTCTTCTTCTAATCTCTTTGAATCCTCCTCCAGCCTTTGCAGCTCTCTAAGTTCTTTGGAGGTGGATCAAGTTCTTCTTATGGGGATTTTGAGAGTGTGATCTTTCCTTTCCGCTTTACTTGACAAATTTTGAGCCTTCTTGCTCACGGATTATCCTCTTGCTTTCTTGTTGTTGAGATGGTTGGCCATTCTCCTTTTAATTAGTAACTCTCTCCATGATGGTCCTGCTGCTCCTTGTAGACTTTGTCTCCCTCTTGTTCTTGGATTGGTGATGGCTCACCCCTAACACATCCCTCCTTGGGCGTTTCTAAGTCTTGCTACCAGCTAAACCCAGGGCCTTCTCCACTATCGCAGGCCTCCACTCCATCTCTACTTGATGAGCTTCTTCTCCTCTTCTTATCATCACCATGCCATAGTTTCTTTCGACATCAAAGCTCCTTAAAAATTTTGCGCATTGGCTATAATCGATAGCCTGCTCGATCTTCTCTACATACTTCTATAGATTGCACTAGTGCAGGAGTTGTTTTATGGCTGGCTCCTTCATGATGGCGTCTTTTAGGTTTAGGGTAAGCTTGAATGTAAACTAGTTGAAACCCCTCATTTCCACCATTAAACTGTACTTTTCTTGCTCTTCCACCATGAACGGGAGCTTGCCACCTTAATCTTGCCCCAGGTGTAGAGTCTGGCCACCTAATGACTATGCTGTGGGCCATGCTCAAATACAATGTGTGCTTTCTATAGGGGTGACTTTCTCTTCCAGCAATGGGGCTTCCGTCATGGCTCTTTGTTCTTAGTATTTATGTCGCTTTCTCCATAATGGTTCTTTATGGGGCTTGTGATCTTGTGGTGACTTGGACATTGAACGCTTTCGTACAGAGACCTATGTCGTCCTGCATTCACTTGGCAACTCGTGAGAGTACATGCAAGTCATATGTTTCAACCATAATGAATAGGTGTAGCTCAAAGAGACATCACTTATCTGAATCCCATGGTTTTGATTTTGATGCATATCACATGCACTTGATTATCATTGCTCGTGTGTGTGCTGGCCTTTTTTTTTTTGGTATTATCTATACACAATCACAAAACACATTGTTTATTTATATACACATTTTTAAATCCATGTCACTTCGTGAGGATAAAAACCAATCGTAGAACTCCTCAGTGAGAATTTTATCAATCAGAGAATTCTCTTAGCTAGATTTGACTAAGTCCATACCCCTAACGACAGTTAGTACTCGAAAGGAAGTTGGGGCTACATAGGTTGGGTCTCTTTGAGACCGCCATTTGGCCAATTGCTCCTCCAAGACTGTCATAATCTGAGATCCAAGTTTGGCCATTATAGCACGGTTTTCAAGCCAACGTTTTTCAAATCGACTTCGATCCTCTGATTGTCGCTTTAGCTACTCTATCTCAAAGAGATTTGGTTGGCAAAGCACTTCATTGAATGTCACAGTTAAGTGTAGCTCATTGGCTTCCTCGTTAGAGGTGAGTTACATGCGTTCATGTAGGAGCTTGTCATAGTGCTCATTAAGATATTATTGCTCTTTCTAAGATAGCGGATATGGCAAGTATTCCTCAAGCTGCTCCCTTGGGAATGTGCCCATGTCTGCAAGGATATAAGCATGTGCAAATAATTTGAGTTTAGCATTCAACTCAGTCAAGCACTCTGTGACACTTCTATTTCGATGAGGGCTTTCTCGGTTGCTATCTCATGCAAGGTTCTGGGAGTTTTCCTAGGCTTTAGCATAGTTGGGGGCTTATGCCTAGATGAACAAGATTGATCAATGCTAGGATTGCTTTTGTTCTCAAGATTTTCATGTTTCTCCTGAGGCTTTGCTCCTATTGTGTCATGGTTTTCCTCGGATGTGACTGGTATGGTTTTGTCAACCTGTTGTGACAGTGTTGCATCCACTCTTGATTGGTTAATGTAAGTTTTGTTGTCGGTGGATTGAGTGTTGCAAGCAGCCGTTGATGGTAATGATTGCTTCGACTTATCAGAACACACGAATGTTTCTAAGGTTTCACCGTTGTTAGGAGAGATGGCAATGGGTTCATTCATGGGTGGATTCGATGCTTTATTCCTCAACTATTCAGCACTCTTTGTCTCAATCTTCTTGGCGTCTATAGCCACTTGCAACTACCATTGTTTTCATTGTTTCCTCCTCTTTTTCTTCGGCAATTGAGGTGCACCCTTTAAATACTTAGGACCCTGAATTAGTTCGGCTATTGATGTGCTTGGTTGGGCCTCAACAATCTCTTTTTCTGGCATGTCCTTGTGGGACATAGTCGTACCCTGCTAAACAACCTCGCTAGATTGTGAGGGTATGACTGGCTCTCTTTTTGGAGAGTCTAGCTCTTCAGCTAATTCCCCTTCGTTTAGCCCCTCATTTGATTGCATTGGCAGTTGCTCTTGGTTGGGTGTTTGCTCTAGACTCTTGTCCTTACCCATTGGAACATACCTCCATTGCTTCTTGCCAGTGTAGTGTTGTGTCTAGAGCTGCTTTTCTCTTGCTTAGGAGGTTTGGGTGACTCTAGTGTAGAACTAAGAGACAATTTAGGATTCTTGTCATGTAAGCTTGGACGAAACCAGATGAAGAAGTCAGGGTTGAATTGATGGGAAGCATAGAGATTTAGGATTGCAGGGTCTTGAGTGAGGTAGAAGACATATGCACTAACATCAAGTACCATGCTTCCTACTCTTAGCCTACTAGCCACATGTAGATATTCTAGAAGCAGTTTACCGTCCAAGGGATGTTTTTGGATAGTGGGCAGAAAGCTGGACCTCATGGACCGCTGCCAACACTTGTAATGAGGTTGGGGCAAACATACGTGGGATCATGTATTGATGTCCAAAGGGCTTTCCTTTGCTCAGTGAGTGTCATTAGTCGATGGCCAATTTTAGCTGCCAAACTTTGGTTGGAGTACCATTTATGCACAAAGTCACCTTGTCCTTTCCCTTTTCGTTTAATTGCTTTGAGCTTTTCCTTGTTAATCACACATTGAGCAATATAGAGTGAGGGTATCAAGCACAATTCTCTAGCTATGACTTTTGAGATGTCCTTTATGACTTCTTCAATTATAGATACATAACGGGAGTAAACATGTTGTTGCTCATCCCAAGTTAGGGGTTCAGCTATGAGCTTTGTGTGCTCTGGTGTTGGCCTTCCAATTTCCACATGGATGTATGCATGTGTGATGGCTGTCAACTTGTGATCAAGCTTCATCAAGCGCTTAATCTCTGGTTCATTGGTTAGATGTGCCATCTCCTTGGCCAAATCTTTGAGAGATTTCTCCTCAAGCCTAGGCTTTAGGTGCTTTGAAAGTGCTAGAGGTATCAAGGATGTTGGTTGTGATACCTATTCCATAGGTGAATTGCTAAGGACACGTTCCGCAAGGGGCGTTGTCAGTCACAGCCAAAGGCTGTGATTGCTATGATTCCTGATTGGAAGTAGTAGCAGCTAGTTCAGTGGATTGGCTATTGTTAGTGGATTGCCATGTCAAGTCCTTAAGCAGATCCGAAGTGGTCGTTTCTTTTGTTGCCATTTGAGAATTCACTTGTGCAGATTGAGCATCAATTGAGATAGCCAACGGTGGATTGCACATGCATATTCTTAGGCTAAGAACTAAGGGTGGTGTCATGTTCCGCATCTTGGATATTTGAAAGCTCAGATGGAGATAGAGATTGGGATTGAGCAGCTGCACTAGACAAATGTTGTTGTGCTTCTTGTGTCTATTTAGGAAAAGAGAATGTAGGAGATTTGGGACTCCTAGGTGGACTTGGCACTTGTTGGAAGATTTGCTTGTTGCTATTAGACTATTTTTCCATTTGCTTCGTTGAGTAATCAACCTTATCATGAGTAACATTGTGCCTGTGGTGCTTATTATCCTCTTGGGAAGTCAAAGGCTCCTTGGGCACTAGTGGTCTTTGTGTACACTCGACAGTTACATCTGATCTCCGCTTGTTAAGCACTCTAGGTTGAGGATCTACCTTTCGAATAGCCTTGTTTGGTTTCTTGATTTCAGTCTTGAGGGGCTCAGTCACTCATGTTGTTGACTCCATATTTGGATTTTTGTTTAGATTTCCTCTTGCATTTCTTTGCTTTTGATATGATTTGCCCTTCAGCTGACAGAGGTGGTTTAGCAGGGTGTTTTGGTACCCAAATCCATCACTTACTTGCATAATACCCTTGAGCACGTAGCAACACTTTGGATATCCATCATGGTGTTGTGCTAGCTCTCCATTGATACCTTTGTCTGTAAGGCTTGGGCGTCTTTTGTGGTATTCTACGATATTTGTAAGTCCAAATCTTGTCCTTGGCATTGTCTCCTAATCCTTGTTTCAAGCATGGCCTTGCTCACTGGTTCTCGCTGTTCAAGGTGCACTTACCTCAACTTTTTCAAAAAGTCCTTGCTCTTGTTACTAGGCTTGCCTTGTATGTCTGAATGTTCCTTTTCTTTTCCTCGAGGCTCGATGAGGTCACCCTTGCTAAAGGTTGTGATTATCCTCACACTCGATAGTGTCAAGTGTATCCTCTGTGCTACATAGTTGGCCTCACACTTGGTTGCCCTTTTAAAGCATCATCCTAAAAGGGTTTCCTTTCCACAATTAGCACTATTTGGAGGAACATGGAATATGATAGGCAAGCTTTTAGTCTCAATAGTTACAAGGATTTTTCACTTCCCTATAAGTGCTTGTGGGCGTCCCCTGTAAGGACTAAGAGTTGCATTAGTTGGTGTGAGCTATGGTTGGCCTAGTAGGGTCTATGCTTCACAGGTCAAGATATTAAAATCAGCTCCTTCATTGATGAGAACATCGATATAGTGCTCTCCTTTTGCAGTGATTTTGACCCTAATATAAGTAGGTGGTACTATGTCTTCATCTTCCGGGACTTGGCTTATAAATTTAAGCCTTCTGATACATGCCTTTGAGTCTCCAACTGCACAACCATATGTGGATTCTCCATTGATGTCTTGGGTCGTCTGTGTAGTGCAATTCAAGGTGCATCTATTGTTAGGATTGTCATGTCTAGTCATCCTCGCAATTGTAGCTTAATGTTGTTGTATTCCACCTTGACTAGATGCAGTCCAAATGCAACACATACATGTTTTTGCAGCGTGGCCTTGTTGCCCTTTTTGGCTAGATTGGTCCATTGAGGTTCTAGGGTCTCTGTTTTTCTTTGTTTGGGTATGGGCTTTTGGTTGCTATTTTGCAAGTGAGAATCTATGCTTGTGCAAAGCCATTACTATACTAGGATCTAATTTGGAGGACCTATCATGGTGTGCGTTTTCTCTCCAACCTACTTGGGGGAGGCACAAAGGGAATAGAGCCGCCCTTTGTGGGGGTCCAGGGGGGGCAAGTCCCCCCCATCCCATAGGGCCGTTATGTTAAACACCATGCGCAATTTGAAGGACCATTCGTAGCCAAGTTTTGAACTACTTGCTCTAGATTTCAACCCAGAGATAGATCTATAATGTACTTTCGGCTCTATATGGTCTCTGGGTGGGTTTCGGGGTCTATATGTTAAATATTTGAAAAAATCCAAATTCGGCCTAGCAAGTCCAAATTGCAAGGGCCGAATGTCCGATTTGGCTTGATAGAATGGTTGAGGGCCGAATGCAACTGGTTCGAATGTCAAATTTGGCCAATCTGAATGTGGTTGTTCGAGGGCGAGATGCAACTTGTTCAAATGTCGAATTTGGCCAGTCTGAATGTGGTTGTCCGAGGGTTGAATTGGTGATGATAGTGGGCTGAATCGATCGGGCCGAGGGTTGAGTGGTTTGTCCGAATGGGTTCGGGCCGAATGGTCGAGGGCCGAGTTAGGTGGGTTGAGTGCAAAGTTGGTTTGAATGGTGAATTTGGTTGGGCCGAATGTTAGCTTGTCTGAGTAGGGTTGGGGGTTGAAGGCCAAATTTTCAAGTGTCCTAGTAAGATGGGTTGAATGGTTGATTCGGCCAGGTCGAGTCCTTAGCATTTGAATGGTGGTGGGCCGAATGACTAAAGACAGGAGGGCAGAGGGCCAATTCTGGGACTCGGCCCAGATTTGCCGTCACTCGGACGGGCCGAAAGTGGCACAATTATGACCGACACAATAATAAATTGCTCGAATCACATGATTTAGGTCACGGCATATTGCATGCACCTCCAAATCAAAGCTATGGGTAGAGGGGAAGAGTTCTATATACCTAGAATAGAGAATAAACCCCAAAGTGTAAATCAGTAAATAAATTAAATCCTCTTGTCCTGTATGACAATAGAAACCCTAATGCTTGTTTTCCTTCATTTTCTTTGTTTTTTGCTACCCTAATGCATCCAAATCACAAAGCAAATACCTACACTACTCCCACATGCTTTTCCAAATACCTCTTCAAACTCCCTCGCTTCCTACCTATCTACCTCAAGCATTGATTCAGGAAAAACCCTACTTCAATGCTCGATTTGAAGTGTCCAAGCGCTCTCAAGGCTTGAATCCATTTGTCATGGCAACGAAACCAAAATGTAGAGGCGAGCTCAAGCTCAACCACCCAGATCCACAGTCCGCTTATTGTTTCAAGCGTTTCAAGCCGAGCACTAATGGCTACCTCTCACATAGCCGACGCACTATCTCTCTCTAAGAGTGTAGTGAGCTTATCTCCATGTTTGATCAAGTTGCCTCATCTCCCGAGCACTCCGGTAGCTCCACGATCCAAGTGCAAGCTTCAAGTTAGTTTGACCCTCAAGCTCCACACTCCAAGCTCCATTGCCACAAGTAAGAGAAGAGAAGAGAAGAGAAGAGAAGATGGAGAGCTTCTCCACCGCGGTCCCTCACCCTCACCCTCACTCCCTCACACTCTCACACTCCTTCTCTCAAGCACAAGCTCAAGCAAGCAAGAATAAGAAGAAGAAAAAGAAGAGGAGAGATGCTTTTGGCCACACACAAGAATGAGCTTCTATTCACTTTTCAACTTTATATATAAAACCCTAAATCCCTTTTGGGCGATTATCCCCTTTTCCCCTTTTTAACATGGGTGGCCATGGCCTAGGCCCTTTTTCCCATTGTCCTTCTATCTTCCTAGCTTCTTTCCTACTGCCCATCTACCTTTACAATTTGCACAGGTGAGAGCTCGATGCTCTTAAAATAAATCATGGTGTGCCTTGCGCTCTTTTACAAAAGTATTGACTTGCACTTTTTCTTGTGCGCCTTTCTCCTTGATTTAGGAATTTTCTGCACTTCTTGTGTTTCCATATTTCTCTTAGTGCACCTTCGTCTTTCGTTTCACTTTTGCCTTGGCCTTGTCTTCTGCTTTAGATTTTCCAGCTTTTCCACCTTGTTCGTTTGAGGGTTAACATCTAATTTTGTATAGGAAATCTAAATTGTAACCAACTCAATGCCCATGAATAGTGAAGCTCGGTACATAATGAATCATGTACAACCCCACTAATAGGAGGAAGTACTAGATAGCCAAATATCAAATAAAGATCAATCCAAAGTGATCAATAATTGCAAGAATAATGTTTGCATATACCAATGAGCCTATAGAGAGATCCCACAAACTCTAAAAGCCAAGGTCTATAATAAAAAATCTAAAATTATCCCCATTTGAAGCAAATCGGACTATCAAAGAGCAAAGCAAGCTCAATGCATGTACATAATGACATATGGAAGCCCAATGATACCATGCAATATGTCTAGGAGAATATAAATAACATATGCATCCAAGTTCATAACTAGTAGATCACTAACCAATGCAACCATTACCAATATATGAATGTAAAGGTGCTTAAAATGAAAGTTGCAAGCTCAAAGAAGGGCACTCAAGAGAGCAAGTCCAATGTGTGGGAACTCTAAGAGTCACAATGTGTGACTTGTCTTCCCTTGTAATTTCATTATAATAAAGAATAAAGAATAAAGACAACATTGATGTGTGGTTGCCACTTACAATATAATGTGTGTTGGCACTGAGTACAAGATAAATATTGGTGGCTAGGTACAAGAAGCCTTTAACCCCAACACCTTTGCTAAAGAATGTGGAAGTAAAAGTTAGAGATCAATCCATCAGAGCTTTGTGCCTTTTCGAAGGCACTCTCTTAGTCACGCAAATGTTGACAACTTGAATGTGGTAGCAACAAAGCATCATTCATTCCAAGAGCTATTGAAAGTCTATGAAGGATCAGCCAAAGTACTGGGCTCCCATATTAAGACTTGAAAGATAGAATTGGTCTACCTAGGGGAGGATTAGCTCCCCTAATTAGATGGCATAACTAGCTAGGAAAGTTATGGTACCATGCATGATCTTTCCCTATCAAAGATGTCCCCTAGGAGTGGGAATCCTTTTATAAAAGATAGGTTTGAGTGGTTCTTTGGTGAGGTGAATGAGAAGTTTAAGAAGTTGGAGAACCTTCAAGTAGGGCTAGTAGGAAAGCTTACAATTGCAATGCTCTTCATTGCCTCCACCATAGTCTTCATGGCCTTGGTATCTTCATTTACAAAAAGACACTCGAAGAGGCCAGAGAAATTGATGCGGGCAATGGTATGGAGCTCAAGATCTATCAAGCAATGGTATTTTATCTCACGGGAGTAGATCACCATGAGTAAGGAGGAGAGGAGCCTAGAGCTAGAACCCTTGTGAAAGCAAGGGTTAAAGGCTAGCACTTTATTTGCTAAATAATAATGTTGGGTAGTAGCTGTGGACTACCCTAAGGGGGTTGGATTGAGAAGTGCATAACTCCAGTAGGCTTCAAGCACTTAGGGTGTTTAGACGAGGTGTTTGAGTATGTCAAGGTCATAATCATGGAATTTAGGACCACAAAAACTTTAATTGGCAGCTCACTCGAAGGCCTATTTTGAGGTGCTTGAAGTGGAAAGAAATAGAAGGAGAAGGGAAGATGCCTCTTTTCTATATCAATATGGGTGAGCAGGGTAGCATATGATAAAGGATGCACTTCCTAGATATTGAACAACGCGTATTAGTGTTATGATATTTTTTAAATTTCTATAAAAGTGAGGTATTCTTTATTACTTTTTCATAGTTTCATTATTATCTCTCTGCTAAGAACAATGTGATGAGTGTTATGTGCTCAAGATGTGTGACAAGTCACTATTATGTAGGTACAATGTGATGAGTCTTACACGTGCACAATGTGCGAAGGAGTAACTATTATGTGCTGCATAGAAAATAATGAAAATCCACAAAAAATAAATAATGTATTATTTTCACAATAATTAAAAAATATCATGTTTCATAATACTAACTTGTTGCATGTTGTGCATGTGCATAATAATGGTAAAAAAGTTATTTAGATGTAATTATGTATATATTTATCAATGGAGCATATGTGGTGCACGTGATTATTATAATTTTGAGTGCTATTATTGTATGAATTTATTTATACACTTATGTGTAAAATTATTTACTATTATTATAACCTTTGTATTATAGCCCAAGGGCAAGATAATTATTTTTGCAAGGTTAGATTTACTAGATAAATCCTAGAAATATTAGACAAAATCAAGTCTTTAATGTATGGAAAGAAAACAATCCAAAAAGATGCTTTTCATGAATTTTGAGTAGCCATTCTCGTGTCATTGACTCATCTCTATCTCTCTTGCTTTCAAAGTGTTCTCTCAATTCTATGGTTAATTTTTATGAAATTAGAGTGATGGGAATAAGAATGAGTCCAATTGGAGAAGAAGAGGCTATGGAGGTGACGATATCTCTGGGACCCCAACCTCTTAGAATTTGGCAAATATGAAAACATAAGAACACAATACAACCTCACTAACATGGAGGTTGTATGGCTACAAACTATGATCGGGAGAGTTTAAGACAATTGGCAAATGGCATATCAAAGGCCAATCCATGCAAGCAGTGGGCAATGAGAAAGGGAACTCTAATCAATAGGGTGAAGAAAAGGCCGCACGTGCAAGAGAAAAGGTTGAGGTGGATCCTAAAAGCCATGGAAGAGTGAAAGCCCCATCTAGCCAATGACACTCTTACTGCATGAGACAAGAGATGCAAGAGAGCTTGGTAGGAGTTGCCTTCGTGGGACTCACGACAAATTCATATTCCACTTCGTTTGGAGCTTCGAAAAGTTAGATCCATAGGCAGAAAAAGTCCAAGTCCTTCAAGAGTCCAAGCCTTTCACCATCTAATCAAACATGAGGCAGGCTCTTTTGGGGGACCAAGGGAGTACGAACAATGAGTAAAGGAAAATGTGGAGCATTATTAGGGCTATAATGTTGAAGCATGTTCGGCATGCTAGGAATGAAACCTCAGTTGGATGCCTTAGGGGAGTGAAGGGGGCCTTAACAAGCAATCACAATTGCATTTTGGGAGATCTTCTAGCTTGTTTAAACTTTTCTTTTCTTGAGTGTGGGCTATAGAAATTTATCATGACAAATTTTAATACAATTCCACATCTTCATATGAAAAATATTGCAAATGCTTACTAAAACCCACTCTCTTCTTTTTTAACACTTTTTTCTAGGATTATTTGCGATGCATTTATTAAAAGTCTTTATAGTTTGTGAAAATTCCCAAAACACCCCTTGAATTTCAAATGTTACCATTCACATTAGACACCTTAAATCTAAGTAGGCTGTTTTTAATATCCTTACATTCACAAGATGCTTATGAGAAAATGCAAGCATATTAAAATGAACAATGAAATTTCTAGCTTCAAAGCACTATTTACAAATACTGTATAAAAGAACAAAAATTTTCCATAACTCTTCAAAATGCATAGTAGAAAATATTTGCATAACCAAATTCATTTTATGTGTGGTCAAATAATTGTAACATTGCAATGTAGGCTAAAAATAAATGTAATATTAATTGCTATGCAAATACATAAGTATCGCCATCACATATGAGACAAGAAAATAAAAGCTTTCAAATGGAGGATCTACATTGACATAAACAACGTCAAGTCAACTAGGTACAAAGAAGGAAGCCATTAGCAATATGAGTTGGCTTTTTGTTGAGAGATGGGCATGTGAACCCTATGTATGCAAGGGTGGATAAGGGTAGATGGATGTGAATGGATTGGAGGGTAGGGAAAACCCTAACCCTAGCCACCCAAAGGCTATTTAAATAGCCTAGAGGCCACTCTCAAAAGAGAGAGAATGTACTAGTTGTGAACAACTCATTAAGCATAATCTTCTTCTTGTACTCGAGCTCTCTCTCCCTCTTGTGGACATCTTCTCATGCTGTCACTCTAATATTCCAATATGGTATTGGAGCTATCTCTGATCTAGTGAGCTTCGCACAAGCACATCTTGGCTCAAGTGCACAAGAGACCTCCATTTCTTCAACCTATCCTTTTTACCATAGCTAGTTTAGACCCATCTCCATTAGAGGAGCTGGTGTGAGCAAAGGAAGCCATATCTACTCTTGATTCCTTCTAGAGATCTCTTCTCAACTTGTGCCATAGTATCCTAGCATGTCAAACTTTGCCTTTGTGGATGCAGTAGCATGAGATTGCATTTTATCCCAAATTTGGCGCAAACAAGATAGTGACGTACATCTAGCAGCAGTGGGGGCAGCACATGGCACAATCCTTAGAACTTTTATGGAGTATTTGTAGCCCCCCAAGTGAGCTATCTATAGTTAAAAGGGTTCATAGAAATTCCCTCTCTATTGCCCATATCAAGCAAAACCTTAAATGTGATTTTCTGTGGCAGTCATAGCCAAAGCTGGGTTTTTTAAGTTTATAAAAAACAATGATTTTAGTCACTGATATAGATGGCAATGTTTGCTTCTTAGCACTAATAATAATTTTGTCTATTAATTCTTGCTAATTATTTTAAAAATTTTTAAAGAGTTGTAGACCTTAAGCATGAATTAGTAAGTGCCTAAGTATCATCATCCCATTGATTATTGTAAGGCTATGTGTTAGTATAACACATAGACCATTGTCATCATCCCTTATCTCATCTTGTAGAACATCACATTTGAGCTTGCTACTTATTAATGTAAGAATCATTTACTTCCGCACTTATTGGCCATTGTGTAATGGACTAGACATTGCTAATGCCTAGTGCAATTAGTAAGACCTTCCTATCATGACCATGGCCTATGCCAATGCTAGACCTCAAATCTGTAAGTTCGATGGAAAAGACTTTCATCCATTGCAAGTATTAATGAAGTACAAAATGATGGAGTGGGGCTATTGGCCCTTCATAAAAGGGACCAAAGTTATTGACCCATCCAACCCACTTGATGTAGAAGATGATGAAAGAGCCCAAGCCATAATCATGCTTCATCTGGATGAATCTTCATCACATTAACCAACTCTCCATTGCCAAGGAGAAATGAGATGAGCTTGAAAAGCTTTACGGGGATATAGGAAAGAAGTCTAAAATTTTCCTTAAGATTGAATTTTTAAGCCTGGAGTATAAGCAAGGAGAAGACTTGGCTAAGTTCATCTCTCGCATAAAGGGGCTCATGGTATAGCTGTCCTCAGTTCAAGCTTCAATTTATGATGAAGATGCTACTGCAATCCTCTTCAAAGTTGTAAAGAAAGTATTCCCAACCCTTGTAACTACTCTTACAAATATCCTTAATCCAACCTTGGAAAGCACCATCCAATCTTGTTTGGATGAGGAGAAAAAAAAAAAAAAGAAGGTAGCACTAGTCAAGCATCTACTTCAACATCCCATGAGCAACTCTTGGTTCATATTGTCTCCACTAAATGCTCCCTTTGCAATAACAAGGGACATCTTGTAAGAAAATGTTGGAAAAAATATCATGACAAGATGGTGTAACAAATATAAAAAGACAGGGCATATCACTAGTAAATGCCCTACCACCCTTGAAGTACTAAAAGAATTGTGGGCCAACTTTATCTCCAAAGCACCTGATGATCAGCTCTTCTAAATCTATAAATCCTCTACCTATAAGCACTCTTGTGATTTATAAAGGCATCCCATTTGGTTGGGGAAGGAGGGGGGAACATTAACATGTCTTGTAGTCCAATGCTACTTTGGCACTAAGGGGGGATAGACATGTGAACCCTATATATGGAAGGGTGGATAAGGGTAGATGGGTGTGAATGGACTGGAGGGTAGGGAGAAACCCTAACCCTAGCCATCTAGAGGTTATTTAAACATCCTAGAGGTCTCTCTTGAAACCCTAACCCTAGCCATCTAAAGGCTATTTAAATAGCCTAGAGTGTGCCAGTTGTACTTATGAACAACTCATTAAGCAAGATCTTCTTCTTGTACTTGAGCTCTCTCTCCCTCTTGTGCACATCTTCTTATGCTATCACTTTGATATTCCAACACTTTCATGATGATTACAAAAGCTCACAAGCTCTCTCCACCAACACAAAGTACATTGTGAAGGCAATGCCGAATCGTGTGATATAACTGTGTATAGTAATATTGCTAAATCATTTTATATAAATAATATATTTTAGAAGTGAGTATTTGATGTAGACATACAAAATAGAATCTATGCAAACTTAGTAAATGACATCTTGTGCAAGAAAAAAGGTGAGTGCTTTTTGTCTATGTTTATCATTGGTCATGAAATTGAATGGGGTCTTGACCTTTGAATTCTCATAAGATCCAAAAGACCATGTATATGGCTAAGCAAACTATAAAAGGATTAGCCTCATGTCTTAAAGCATTGTTGGAGTCAAAGGATGAGACAAACAAGCTATTACCATTACTTTCATAGCATCTTGTTTCGAAATTAGTTGGCCCATGTAGAGGAGCCACATGTTTTTAAAATGTTTAATAATGGTCCTAGAAGTGGAGTAGATATAATTAATCAAATGAGACCTAGAGACCCATTGGAGTGGTAGTTTGTGCATTTTGATTATGCTTACTATACTTGTGGATGGACCACCATGAGTGCTCATGTGTATCAACCATATGTTAGAGAGTTGCTTTCTACTTTTGTTGGTGAGTTCCAGGTTGAGAACATTAATTTTGAAGTCCATTTTAGGAATTTGCTAAATGAATGATAATGCATTTTGTGTTTCCAAGTACCCAATTTGTTAGGTTCATGTTTGATGAGGCTCCAAACAAATGGTTGATAGCACATATAGTTCTTTGATCAAAGGGAAGAGAAATATGATGCATTACAAGGAGAGGTCATGCTCCTTCCATTGGGAGAAGAGTATGTTGGAGCATACAAAACAATGATTAAACCACAATTCCAAGAGGAACTCTAGGATGGTGCCTTCCTAATTGTGGTCTTGTTTCAACAAGTATAGTGTCGATTGGGGTTCGATGATTGTTTTTGAGTAGAAAGCCTACACTTTACTATTTTGCACTTCTTTTATATATGGGAATGAAAAAAATTTGAATAATTTTGGATAGTGTTTGGATGTGAATAATGGCTTGGTTGGTCAACACAGTGTCTTCCTAATTTTGGTCTTATAGTTGTGCGAAACAATTATGGTATCCATTGGTTGGCCAAGATAGTGTCTTCCTAATTTTGGTCTTGAAGTTGTGTGAAACAATTGTGGTGTCGATTGGGGCCTTTTGTTAATTGTTTTTTAGTGGAAAGTCCACACTATTTTGTGCTTCTCTTGTAAGTGAGAATGAAAAATGTTTTCCTTGTTTTTAAGGTGAAAATTTGTGTTACAATATGATTTTTGGCTTGGGTATCTAGTATAGAGTCCTCCTAATTTTGGCCAAAATCTTTGTTCATTAGTTCAGGTTGGTGAACTTAGTTATGGTGTGTATAAGGGAATAAATGCACTCTTCTGTAAAATGTGTAGTGCAAAATTAGTCAATCTTGCATCAATTCATATGCATGCTCAATCAACTCATGCTTAATTTCTTGTATCACTTACTCCATGTATGCTCAATTTATAGTAATCCTAATGTGCTTAAACACTAGGTGTAAAAATCCTTGAAACACAAAAATGTTGTATGGTTAAGATTTGAGAAGCTACTATTGCAATTGTGTATTGTTCATTATGGGACAACAAACCCATTTTGGATTAATGCTTGGGTTGTAGTGAGAGAACATGCATGGAAATAGGACTTGGATGCAAAACACTAAATAGGACTTGGATGCAAAACACTAATAGTAAATAATGCAAAAAAACTAGTTGAGTGAATGAAGCTAAATGTCTATAGTAGTTCGAAAAAAGGACAACTTTTCATTTGGGGCATTTTCCCCATGTTTGGAGCTTCTCTTATTTTTGGGAAATACTTGGAGCACTAGTGATTTCTTTTGGACTTTTTTGTATCCTTGAGACAAATATACAAAATCACTTTTGAGTTAAACATGCTAAACATAATTGTGCAATAGTGACACAGTAGTAAATAGACCAAAAAAGATTTTGCATAGCTGTAATTATATTAGACTCTAAAGCTCACAACTCATATAATGATTGCTTTCTTAATTGTTGTACTTTAATAAGTTATTGCACAATCAAAACATAATATCTCAACTAGTTATGTACATGATGAGCCTCTAGTTCCATCTCAAAGTTCACAACAATCCATAATACATTTATCAACATTTTTATGAATTTTCTCACTTAATTCTTCTATAAAGTTGTAAGATCACATGTAGTTGAGTGTAAGGAGACATGGAGTAGAGATTATTAATGCATTTAAATTTTTATTTGCATGGATTGTGTACTAAAGGGAAATTATGTCTTAGGTGCTTTAGGCATATCCTCAACTCCTCAAGGCATAAACATAGGGAGAATACTAGGATTATTCTTGAGCTTCATATGCTTTGAAAGAGGGTTCTATGTTGGACTATGTGTCAGCCCTCATGATGATGAGTTCATGCTTTAGCAAATGTTCCCTCTCCATAAATATACATTTTCCCTTGGTGGGTGTAGTAGTATTAGGGCAAATAATAATACCCACAATGTCCCTAATACATTCATCAAATCCATCCTCACCAACTTTATCATCCTAGTGGAAATCTCATAGAACTAGCAGAACGTGGTCTAATACACATTGATAATGTTGTTTCTTCAATTATTGGCCACAACACAAGTGATCAAAATGTTCACTTTTCATCTTCCATCACCACACAAACTTTGTATCTACTAGGCACTCAACAAGATATACGATGACATCAACAATTTTTATGGATGAGAACTTTCACAAATATCCCTTGCTACATTGACCATTGTGCATGCAACGAGTTCTAGTATTCTGTGTACTCAAAGAACCATGTATACTGCAATTGTGATTGTCTCAAATCGATTTGGGGATCTTTGTTTATCATGAAGCAAATCTACACAAACACATATCTCATAATGGTGCGCGTGCGCATGTGCGTATGTGTGTAAAAGGAGAAAGAAAAAGAAGTAACTCTCTCTATATAGCTTAAGGATTGTCAAATTCATATAATGTCAGTATCTTGCTACATGAAACATGCACCTTCAAACTCAGGCACAGAATCAAATCTCTCTCTCTCTCCCTCTCTCTCTCTCTCTCTCGGTGATGATGTACAAGTACATAAAATGTGCATTAAGACACAAACATTGGTGCTTTGAGCTTTAATGCAAAGCACCAAGACGACACTGATGCAAAGCGGTAGGAGAAATGTGTTAACCAATAGTAATAGTGGTGCTTCAAAGTTTGGCATGAAGCACCAAACTTAAGCTAGCATGTAGTGCTAGCCCTAGCATGAAGCACTAGGAGGAAAATAAAGCTATTGTGTAGAAGTCTAAGCATGTTGATTTTGAGTATTAAGAAAGATGCCTCATAAGAGAATGTTTATATAAGAAATGGAAAGGGGGGTTTGCAGTTTTTCAAGCTAAAAGCACTCATGTTCTTTTGCCAATTTGGGAAAAGAAAAATTGAGTTAATGTTTATCCATGTTGTACTCACAAGAAAAATCAATCTCTATTATTGCTCTCCATTCTATTTTTCTAAGTGGCTTTAAGAATTGAGGTGACGAGGAGTTGGCTCACACTTGGATCCCATATTTTGGCCTAGGATGCTTTGAGCGTTAAGCTAACGTGCCACAGAATTCTAGAGTGAGTTAGTTTTCATGCAAGAATTATGTTACATCTTTCCCTTGTTTTTTTGATTAGATGCCTTATAATAAGTTATTGGCTTTTCTCATGTTTGAGCTCTATTACTTATAGTTATTTTTAGCACTATAAGAGCTTACAGATTTTATTATGATTTAATTTTTAAACCAAAATATGGGTTTAACTATGCTTGAACTTTAATTTAATGTTTGATAATTATTGCCATTATATTAATATGTAAGTAGCATAAGTTAGGTAGATGACATCCTTTACTCCTTAGAGAAATCAAGATGTCATCATATTGAGAGAAATTGGTAACATTGTTTCTAAGGGTAGACTCATCTACCCATATGGCAACTTCTTTGAGATAGTTTTTTCATTGTACAAGATGTTCTCTTAAAATTTTAGACCTTAGGGGTTTCTCTGTTGTGTCAAGAATATTTTTTGCTAGCACTTCAAGGATTCCTTGGGTAGACATCATGATTTAATCATCATCTCGTATATGATAAACATTAACTACATAGCATTTGAGTAAGCTTACATGGAATACACAATGAACCTTGAAATGTGGTGACAATTGGAGCTCATAAGGTTGCTCTTAGAGGAGTATAAATTGTAATGGAACTAAAAATCTAACACTCATAATGGATGTTCACTCGAAAAGATAAGTTCATGAATTGGCTTATTTATAAGGTGCATGCTTGCTAATGACCAAAAAGTCAAACAACACCAAGTGTTATGTTGTGTGTTGTCCATAATATTTATAGCAATGTATAGGTACTATGCTTTTTGCCACACTCTTTGACATGTGGAAAGCTTATATATAGGTCCCACATACAAGACAAAATTGAACTACAAGACAAAAGTGCTCCAAATGCTTGATTCTTTCTCTTTAGATTGACTATAACAATTATGCCATGTTGAATGTCCATTAAGCATAATAGGTCTTGCATCTAAGATTTGAGTGAGAGTAGTAAGATTTGAATGATAATGTGGGGTAAAGCATTGCAAGTTCGAGTGTAGTGACCATACTCATCATTTTTATTTAGTTGTGCTCTTGGGAGTGTTCAAAGTAATCATTGTCGTGTGCTTTGTCTTTTGATAGGACAATTGGTTTTAGTCAAAGTCAACAAGCTAAACCTTTTGTGATATTTTCACAAGGTAAAGTATAGTGCTTTGGATGACCTTTTTTTTCCCATATTCACTTAGTGTGATTTTATAAGGCTAGTCCTTAGAGACATTACTTCTCTTAAAAGGAAAATTTACGTAGTTCTATTGAGCCCATCTGTGATGTAATAGCAAGGACTTTCAAAGGTAAGAGCTAAAGCGACATTCAAAGTCTTCATGAAGGGGAAGAACTTATCTAAGTAGCAAAGACAAAAGGAAATAATTAGGGGCAAAATTCACATAGCAATAGATCAGACCTTTAAAATCGCCAAATTCTCATAATACACTTTAAAGCTCAGAAGTAACTAGTTCACATAGCAATAGATCAAACCTTTAAAATGGCCAAATTCTCATAATATAATTTAAAGCTCTAAAATAGTTATGATGATAAAACTTACATTCTCATAGACACAGTGAGGAGTATCATGTTGACACATTTTGAGTATGATAGAAATATTGAAAAAACAAATAATGCTTTATAAAGTAGAAATGAAGTGTCATGAATGGGGCTATTAACTTTGAATAGAAGACATCCTAGCCATGTTCTTCTAAAGCCCTTTGGACTTTTCTCATTATGTGAAATTGTTAGTATCTAGTTTAGAGATTTACTCGGATGGGTATATGCTCACTTCTCTTTCCATGTAGATGTATGCCTAGTTATCTTTTTGTTTATAGCCATATGTACATGCATCAATGCTTATATATTTGTGTATTAATATCTCTCCATGAATGGGTGTAAGTTAGTATACACATCTATATCTATATGTATGATACCTAGATGCCTATAAATCTTTAAGGGGACAAAACTTAAGTATATAGATATGTATAGTTGTGCATGCATGCATGCAACTTAATTTTATATTAATGTGTGTATTTGCACACACATGCATAATGCATGTGTACATGTAGATGGACATGTGTATGTGTGTGTGTGCATGCTTTGTAGTGTGTGTGTGATAAGAAAGAGAAGATGGGAATAATATCAATTGTTTAATTACTAGTGTTTCGCACACAAGAAATGCTAGACCACTTCGTGCTGAACGAAGGTGCCATGAAATGGCATAAGGAATGCAGTGAAGTTGCCATGCTACTCCATGGCAACTTCACTTTCCTTGCTTCTTCCCTTATTCTCTCTCTCTCCTAAAATTTTCATTTTCTCTCTCTTTTCCCTATTTTTTCTTTTCTTTTATCCCTCCTCCTCTCTCTCTCCTTTTGTTTTTTCTTTCTTTTCTCTCTCCTCATTCTCTCTCTCTCTCTCTCTCTCTCTCTCTCTCGTTCCCTCCCCCTCTCTCTCCTCCCTCTATTTTTCTTTTCTTTTCTCCTTCCTCTTCCTTCTTTGTCTCCCCCCTTTCTCTCTTTTCTCCTTCTCTTTCCTCTCTCTCTCTCTCTCTCTAAAATTTCCCTCTCTTCTTCTCTTTTCTATCTCCTTTTTTCCTCTCTCTCTCTCTCTCTCTCTCTCTCTCTCTCATTTCTTCCCACTTTCACTTTCCTATTTTTTTCTTTTATTGTCTCTCTAAAATTTTCCTCTCTTTCTATTCTTTTATACTCTCTTTTTTCTCTCAATGATTTTTTTCACGCATGCACGCACGCACGCACACACACACACATCTAGTGTTTTTTTTAAGTTCACACTTTATCTGGATGACTTTCAATGACAAGAGCATCGAGTTGATGTGGCGCATGTATACTTCTTCCAAAAGTTGTCCACATAACAAAAGATGAATAATGTGTCCCTGCTACCCAAAAGGTTTCTCCACCAATAATTGCACTGAGAGGACTTGAACTCTTCAAATGTAGCATATGAGGTTTGTATCATTAAGCATTTAGCCAAGGGCTTCAAAGAGAATATATTAGTGATATTTTTATATTTGTGAAGTTGTCTCGACTGTGTGAAATTAACAATTTCCTTTTTATTAAGGGATGTCTTGTGTCTTCGAAGAGGTTTGAAAGGGGCTTAAGTCTCTCTCTCTCTCTCTCTCTCTCTCTCTCTCTCTCTCAACACCTATCTTCTCTAAAATGGGCCCCTACGCTTCTCCCATCGCTATTCGTAGGTAGGTGTTAACCACCTGCTCATCCTACTACTAGTCTAATCCCTCCCTATGCTCGCCTCACCATGCTCCATTGCTTCCATTGCATGGTTCTTCAGCTCACACACACACAGAGAGAGAGAGAGAGAGAGAGAGAGAGAGAGAGAGAGAGAGAGAGAGAGAGAGAGAGAGAGAGAGAGAGAGAGAGAGAGAGAGAGAGAGAGAGAGAGAGAGAGAGAACTTATGAGGCCATCAATGCTTTGCCCACATATTAGATACATGAAAGGTGAAGTAAGAGTGGAATCATAAGTGGAAGCAAGAGAGAAGCAAGAACTGTAGAGGTTAAAGCAAGAGAGAGCGAGATGGTATGTGGGAACTCCAAATGTCATAATATGTAACATGCCTTCCCTTATTCTATTATCATAGAGAGAATAAAGAATAAAGTGACAATGATAAGTGGCCACCACATGTAGTGTATATGTGTGTGCATGATAAGTACAAGAAAATGTAGGCACCTAGGCACAAGAGCAACCTTAAATCCCTAGTAGCCTCCCACTTAAAGGAAAACGTGTCTCAATGTGGAGAAAACAAGAAAAAATTGACAAAATACAATGTGTACATAGAAGTATAACAAGATAAGGAATAGATGTCATCTCATCCTATGGCCATCATCTTCCTAAGGAAGGCATAACATTCCATTGGGAGAACTTAAGTAAGTAGATATGTAAGATTCTCATTAGTTGGGATTTTGACAAGCTCTATCTGCTTGTCTTGAACCACCTATATGATAAAGTGATAACCGACCTTAATATGCTTGGTCTTCACATGAAAGATTGGATTATGTGCCATTTGAATGACACTCATAGAGTTCGAATACAATGTAGGAGTCATAGTCATACCAAGGTTCACACTAACTAGATGGCCTAACCATGGGGCCTCTTTATAAGCCTCAATAGCTACAATGTACTAAACCTTGGTAGTAGACAAGGCCGTACATTTTTGCACCATGGACATCCAAGAAATAGCATCTCCATCAAAAAATAAAGATATAGCCATAGATGGACTTCCTACTGTCTATGTGTTCCACACAATTAGAGTTTGTGTAGCCCATGAGGTATTGCATGATACCCTTCATAGAATCCCAATGTCACTGACCGGGTGTTGCTATATAATGAGCCACAACTCCCATTGCAAATGCTATGTCAGGTCTAATAGCTATCAGGGTATATATCAAGTTGTCCATTGTGGATGCATATAGGAACTTAGTTATCTTAGCCCTCTCATTATCTGATTGGGGACAATCTACTTGATTGACCTTCACATGAGAAGGTAACACGTAGCCAATGGGCTTATCACCTTTCATATGGAACCACTCAAGGACTTTATGAATGTACTCCATCTATGATAAGTAAAGAAGTCTCTTAGGGCGATTACATGTAATACACATACCAAGTATGTGAGAGGCATACTCCATGTCCTTCATCTCAAAGCTCTTCTTTACTTGAGTCTTCAAAGCATCTAGCTCATCATGAGCACTCCTACTAATCAACATGTTACTAACATATATCACCAAAATGATAAGACTACCATCATAGGCCTTCTTTCTGTAAAGACATGGATCCATGTCACTCTGGGAATAAGCATGGAAAGTCAAGCCATCAAACTTATGATACCATTCCCTAGGTTCTTGCTTGAGTCTATAAAGACTCTTCTTCAACTTGTGCATTGGGTGTTTCATTACCTTTTCTTCAAAGCCCTTAGGCTAGTGTATATAGATATCCTCATGGAGGTCCCCGTGTAGGAAAGCCGTCTAAACATCCATTTGGTACAAGTCCAAATCCATTCGTGCAACCACAGCCAAGACCAAGCCAAGGGTTATCATCTTGACCATAGGAGAGAATAACTTAGCAAAGCGAACTCCCTTTTCTTATTTAAAAGCCTTAGCAACCAAATGTGCATTGTTTACTGGCTTAGGGCAAGTAGCGATGCTCTTCACCTTATACATCTACTTGCATGGCAACACATGTTTAGCATTTGGTGAGGAAAGTAAATCCCATGTATGATTTTTCTACAGTGAGTCAAACTCTAACTGCATGGCCATTTCCCAAACAAGTGTGACTATCGCCTCTACATAGAGCCTCCTCATAAGACTAGATTTTGTCACCATCACATAATGCACAGAGGACTTTGGGCATAGCCTCCTCATTATTAAGGGGCTCACCAAAATTTGTCACAATCATATAATGCACAGAGAGCTCAAACCAATTAGAAGGACGTGAGGCTCTATTAGAGTATCTCAAAGTAAGCTATGGGACTTGTACTACTTGTCCTGTCTATCTAGTATCATGATCATATACAAGAGGCAAATCCTAGACCACTACATCATTAGTAGCTGTTACAAGTTGTCTAATTGGGCATGGCTATACTATAATAGGAGGCTCCTTCTAAAAGATCACCATGCATATCTCAACTACTTGCTCTGGTCTCATATGCATCTTTTTATCATGGAATACAATATCATGGCTATGGATAACCTTCCGAGCTTGCAAATCTCAAAGGTAGTAGCCCAAGAAATATGCATTCGATGGACTTTAAATCCAACTTGTTGCATTTGTCTTTCGGAATATAGTAGAAAGCCTCACATCTGAAGACTTGTAAGTGTGTATACGAGGAAGGTTTACTAGACCATACCTCCTCTATAATTTTCTACCAGGAGTAGTTTATGGAGATCTATTATTAGATGAAATAGTAGCTATATCAGTCCAAAAGTATTGTGGTAAGCTTGCCTAACTAAGTATATTGTAGATTCTTTCATCAATAGTCAAATTCATGTGCTCTAAAACACTTTTTTGGGGTGGATGTAAGGGGCGCCAACAACAGATGCTTAATACTCTTATCATCACACAACTACTCAAATGCCTTAGAAATATATTTATCCTCACTGTTAGAACATTGGTGTTTCATCCTATGCCCAAACTAATTCTCAACCATAGAAAGAAAGTGATGAAAAGTGGGTAATACCTTTGAATTCTGTTTGATGGGATATGCCCAAGCCTTATGTGAATAATCATCAATAAATGTGACAAAATACTTAGCACCACCTAATAATTAATAGGTCATGGGACCATAAAATTTTGAATACACAAGAGTTAATGGCTCACCCATGCACATAGAACTAGAATTTTTATGTAGGTTACGAGTTTGTATGCCATATAAAAAATAATTATATGAGTCAAAACATGAGTAGTCAAGAGGCGTAAATACTACAAACAAGTGAGTACTGTCATTTTTTAAAGAGATATATGCCCAAGATGACGATGCCAAAAGAGATACATGTGGATGATCAATCATAGCCAAAACATGATCAATTAATCCAGATATAAGCAAGAGATATAGGTTGCCAACCTTGGTATCTCTAGCAAAAATGAGGTTGTCATGAGTAATCTTCCATGTAGAATCACCAAAAGATACATGATACCTGTCATCATCATATAATTGTTTAGCTAAGATAAGGCATTTAGTCAAAGCTAGGATATGACATACATCATCCATCACAAATGAAGTACTAATACCAAATTGCAATCCCATATCACCTATGCCAGCAATGTGACATACATGATTGACACCCAATTTGATTGAGTTTATAACAATGCGGTAGGTATAAAACCAATGATAATGTGGGGTAATGTGGAAGGAAGCCTTGAATTAAGAAGCCGCAACTAAGTAGCATCAAGTGAAGAAGTAGCAAGTATGTAATTATCTAAGCTATACTCTGAGGAATTTATCTCTGGTATCTTAACGTTGGACTTAGGAATAATGTTGTTGATGCTAGGAGGCATATTTCACGGTGGATTCCGTGAGGTTTTACGGTGGATTCCATAAACTTTGTTGATTGGGGCTCATATACAAAGTGGATTCTTTGTGCGAGAAGTTGATGGGGACGCCTATCCTTTTCGGGCGTTTCATTAATTTAGTGTGTACATGGGTGATTCCATAGCAGGTGATTTTGCAAAATACATATTAAATTAATGAACATTTATGAGTTTAGAGTGCACACTCGTGATAAATTAAGGTTAGGATTGATTTCTAACTAGTTGATTTATTTTTGTAGCTGAAGATTGCTAGGTATTCACTTTTGTCGGTTTAATTGTATTATTTTACTAACGATTGTGAATGCTTCAGTTGATGTGTAGAGATAGCAGCAGTGGCGGAGGAAAGCATTGGAGGATAGCGTGTATTCGAGTTATCACTTATATTTTGATGGCGCATACCTTAGACATGGCGCCTATATTTTGTCGCGCCTATTTATTAAGGCATTGGATATTTATTTATTATTTTGTATGCGCATGGGTGCACGATTATGATATTTGTATTTGGATATTGTATTGGGTATGTCTGACTCTTTGGGCGCCCGCCCATTAGCTTTATTTCTATTTGGCATTAAAGCAAACTCAAAAGCCAAAAGCGTGTTATTTTGTAATTTGGGCTATTATTTGAGCTTGAAGATGATTAATACATAAAATACATGCTTTGTGGAGCGCTCACACAAGGCATGGGGGGAGATTGCACCCAATTGGTCTCTTGTTCATGTTGTGCATGCTTTCTACCTTGAGTTTTGTGCAAAAAGTAGAGTTCTTTTGTTCTTGGGGACCTTCCGGCGCTCACTACGCGAGCATACAGCATCTGATCTGTGCTATCAATCGCTATCCATCTTGTGTGAAGGCGGAGCTCCTGGAACGATCGAGCTCTACAGTCAGTTTCATTGCGAATGGCCGATATGAGTGGATTCCTGGCGGTCAAGAACCTCTGTCTTCAGCCTCTGATCACGAAGGACCGGCCTTGGAAAGCGGAGGACCACGTCAATATCTCCCTATTCAAGTCATTTTTATCTCATACAAAACAGATAAGCTCCCATAATTATCAAAGTTCAAGCTTAAGTTAAAAGCTTAAGTAAGCTTAAAAAGCTTACTTAAGAGCTTTAAGCCAACGAATTCGACGTTTTAGTAATTCGGTATGTATTGATCTGAGTCGCGGCGAAAAAATCACCCCCCCTAAAAATTCGTCGTAATCATAGACTAAGCTTTAAGCTTAGTCAACCAAGTCCCAAGTCACAAAAATCTTCAAGTTGGACAAGTTCATTAAGTTCTGCAACTCTGCAAGTCCTGCAAGTCAGCAGAGGTCAAAACAGACTTATGCCAGAAACTCCCATAAAGACTGTTCCTACGCAGAAGCACTGAACTGCAAAGTTGTTCCCTGGAAGACTCTGTTCGCATACGCAGACTTGCTGAACTAGTTTCAGCACACGCAGAAGGATGACGGAACAAAATATGGATGATTTAATGGCTGAAGGCGATCTTCGTGAACCTACGATGGAACAAAAATTGGATTTAATTATGATGCAGTTGGATGAAGAACGAAGAGCCCGGCAAGTCTTGCAAGTTCAATTGGCCAATTTACAATGATCGACTACCGATAAAGATGGACCACAACCCAAAGATCTTATCCAACGAACCATTGATGCGACTCTCGAAGCTCAATCCATCCGCAAAGAAACAAAGATAAGTAAAAGAAATTTCAAATTCCATACTTTCAATGGAACTCAAGATGAAAAGACTGTTCTTGCATTCATCAGTCAGTTTGATGATTACTTTCATGAAGAGACATATGCTGAAAAAGATAAGATTAAGTGTATCACTAATCATTTAGTGGATAGAGCATCTCTTTGGTGGATTGTGGTTCGTAAGAGCACAGATTGTCCTACTACCTGGGAGAGTTTCAAAAAGAAGTTTATGCAGAATTTCCTTCCTCCATAATTCCATGAAAAAGCCATAAAGCAATGGGACCTTCTTCAGCAAAGAGATTGTGAGCCTATTTCCCAGTACACAGAACGCTTTTGGAATGCATTACTCCAACTACGCATGCTTGAAGACGTACCTGAAGTGACTCACAAGCGCAAGTTTATGTCTGGATTACTTGGGCATTACTACGCTGAAGTCAATATGTTCAAGCCTGCAACTCTTGAAGATGTAATTTCTTTAGCTCATGACATTGAAGACAAGCTTCGAGGAAGAGGTAAGCGCCCACAACAATTTCAAGCAAATGGTAACTATGGTTCTAAGCAATTCAATTCAAATTTTAGAAGATTCAATCAAAGTCGATTTCCTTTATCATCTTTCCGTAAGTCTTGGACAAAACCACATTCTTTGCCATCAAATACCAATCAAAACCCTAAGCCATCTTCACATCCAAATCCTAATATTCCTAGACTTCCTGCCATTGCAAACAATCTAAAACCAAACCTATAGTGTGTTACAAATGGCATCAACCTGGACATCTAGCAGCCAATTGCCAATCGAAGAAGCCACCTATCCATATCAACTATATTGGAGCAATGGAAGATGAAGAACATGAGGAAATGCCTGACTTTACGGAAGATGAGGACGACATTACTACTCATTCGGATACTTTACTAGGTATGCCAACTCCACATTCTTTGTTGACAATGAAATGTTTAGTGCATGGAAAAGAAAAGATTATTTTGCATGATGATGGTAGTACACATGATTTTATTTCTGCAAAGTTAGTGAAAGAATTGAAATTATAAACTGTTCCTACGCATTATCGCATTAAAGCAGTATTCTTAGACACAAGGTATAATGGAACACAAGAGGTGCATGATTTAGAAATTCAAATTGGTGAATACACTGAAAGAAGGAAATTTCTAGTTGTACCTTTACAATCTAGTGATATTATCTTAGGTATGCCTTGGCGTCATCAACATAATCCTGACATAGATTATTCCATGCATTCAATTAAAATTCATTTTCAAGGAAAACACATTACATTGTATGGTATGCACACATCAAATAATTTTTCCCTGCTTACTCATATTCAAGCTACATGTACATTACGCAAAAGTAGTAAATCTTATCTAATTTGGGTGAATGAACTTCAAGTTAAAGAAAAACATATGCACCCTAGGCATAAAGAATTCCTTGCACAATTTAAAGATTGTTTTGCTAAAGATTTACCACCTGGACTACCTCCTTCACGTCCTGAAGACCACAAAATAGATTTAATTCTTGGTATACAATCACCCTGTAAAGCACCATATAGGCATAACGAGATTGAACAGAAAGAAATTCAAAATCAAGTTGAGGAATTATTAAATAGAGGATTAATTAGACCTAGTAGTTCTCCATTTGGTGCACCTGTTTTGTTGGTAAAGAAGAATAATAATACTTATCGCATGTGCATAGATTATCATGCCCTAAATAAGATCATTGTAAAGAATAGATATCCAATTCCTAGGGTAGATGATCTTATGGATAAACTACAAGGTTCTGCCATATTAAGTAAAATATATCTTAAATCTGGTTATCATCAGCTGAGATTAGATAAATCTGATATATTCAAGACTGCATTTAGAACACAATTTGGACATTATGAATTTTTAGTGATGCCTTTTGGATTGACTAATGCACTTGCTACATTTAGTAGAATGATGAATTGCATATTTTTGAAATATCAGCATTGTGTAATAGTATTCTTTGATGATATCTTGGTATTCAATAAAAATGAGAAAGAACATTATGAACATTTGTCTTTGGTTTTCAAGTTGTTGAAAGATAATCAATTGTATGATAATCTGGAAAAGAGCGAGTTCTTTCAAACATAAATTGAATATTTAGGTTATATTGTGTCATCAAAAGGTATTAAGGTTGACCCTAAGAAGATTGAAGCAATATTGAACTGGCCTATAACCAAAAATGTGCATGAGTTACGTTCTTTTCTAGGTCTTGCTAGTTTTTACAAGAAGTTTATGTGAAAATTTTCATTACTTGCTTTGCCTTTGACTAAACTTTTAAAGAAAGGAATGGTTTATCATTGGTTTGATAATCAATAGAAATCTTTTGATTTATTGAAACATGCATTAACCCATGCTCCTGTATTACAACTACTTGATTTTAATAGACCATTCTTTTTAGTAGTTACTGATGCTAGCGGATCTGGAATAGGAGCCGTACTTATGTAAGATAATCATCCCATAGCCTATTCTAGTTGTAAACTGAAACCATCCGAACTTAAATATTCCACATATGATAAAGAATTGTTAGCTGTTGTACAAGCTTTAAGACAATGGAAACATTACTTAATGGGTTCTGAGTTTATGATTAAGACTGACCAACAAAGCATTAGACATCTCCTTAGTCAACCCCAAATATCTGACCAACATATCAAATAGGCAACATTTATTTAGAGTTTTCATCCCCTTATTCAATATCAACCAGGTAAAGAAAATGTAGTGGCCGATGCTTTAAGTAGAAGACCGACTATTCATAATATCTTTGTTATCTCATTTGATTCTCTAACTCCTATGAAAGATACTTATCATCAGGACATTACTTTTCATGCTGATTGGAATAAATTAGTTGGAAATAACTGGATTCTTATTGATTCACTGTCTTACAATGATGGATTCATGTTTTATGAAAAGAGATTATGTGTTACAGTCCCATTTAGATCTTTTGTTTTGAATGAAATTCATTGTCCTCCATGTCAAGGTCATAGAGGTATAATATCTACTTTGCGTACATTGACTGAAGATTTTTATTGGCCACATATGGACACTGATGTATCTAACTTTGTTTCTGAATGTTTGGTTTGTCAAAAAGTTAAGAGACATCATGGTAAACAGTATGGTTTACTTATGCCTTTATCTATTCCATCAAGACCATGGGAACAGATTTCTATGGATTTTATTACTGGTTTACCTAATACTAAAGCTGACCATGATATGATTTTGACTGTTGTAGACAAGTTTAGTAAACAAGCATATTTCATTCCATGCAAGAAAACTTTAACAGCATCTCAGCAACACAATTGTTTTTGAAAACTATTTTCACTAATCATGGATTACCAAAAGTTATTATTTCTGACCGTGATTCTAGATTTTGTAATAACTTTTGGATTACTTTGTTTGCTAACCTCGGAACAAAGATTGATTTCTCATCTGTATTTCATCCTGAAACTAATGGACAAACATAAGCCACTAACAGTACTATTTTAGATCTTTTATGTGCTTACACTATTTCTAAACCACAGACATGGGATACACATTTACATTTATTGCAGTTTGCATATAACAATACACCACACACAGCTACAAAGAAAGCACCGTTTGAAGTGATTTATGGTTATAGATTGTCTACACCTGTTGCATCTTTATCAAATAGAATTCAGAGTGCTGATGATATTGCTAACATGCACACTACTATTTTTGATGAGGTTAAAGACATGATTGCCAAAGCCCAGCAAATCATATACAAAACAAGCCAATAAGAAAAGACAAGCCATGAATTTCAAAGTTGATGACTATGTTTGGTTAAGAATAGAAAAACGTAGATTACAAAGTGTAGATAAACACCCAGTTGTGAAATTAGCACCTAGATTCTATGGACCATTCAAGATCATTCATAAAATCAATGACAATGCATTTAAGTTAGAACTACCACCACATTGGAAAATTCACAACACCTTTCACATTAGTTTATTACGACCCTTTAGAGGCCAATTACCTGTACACCTTGTTTATGAAAACCCACCTTTGTTCGATGAAGAGACTGAAATCCTTGAGCCTAAAGCTATCATAGATACTGACTTTATGACCACTAGAACTGGTCGTAGATATTCTAGATATTTGGTCAAATTTAAAAACCATCCTGTTGAAGAGGCCCAATGGATGCATGCTAGAGACTTAAATGCTTTCCCCACTCTGTTAGCTCCACGTTGAGCAAATAGCAATTGAGGACAATTGCTATCCCACCCCGGGGGTATGATGCCAGGAGGCATATTTCACGGTGGATTTCGTGAGGTTTTACGGTGGATTTCGTAAACTTTGTTGACCGGGGCTCATATACAAAGTGGATTCTTTGTGCGAGAAGTTGATGGGGATGCCTATCCTTTTCGGGCGTTTCATTAATTTAGTGTGCACATGGGTGATTCCATAGCGGGTGATTCTATAAAATACATATTAAATTAATAAACACTTATGAGTTTAGAGTGCGCACTCGTGATAAATTAAGGTTAGGATTGATTTCTAACTAGTTGATTTATTTTTGTAGCTGAAGACTGCTACGTATTCACTTTTGTCAGTTTAATTGTATTATTTTACTATTTTTACCCTCTCAATAGCTTATCCATGAGCTTCTATATTTATTTATAATGATAAGTCCTTATATGAGGTTGAATTATTTTAAATTTTATCAATTGATTTAAATTAATTTTAGAAAAATATAATTGTGTTTTTTCTCAAAGTAAATTAATTTATTCTTATTTATTATACTTTAAAATATTTATTTTCATTATTCTTAAATTACAATGATTTATTATCAATTTATCCTCTACTACTGTTCAAATTTTTTGAATTATTACTAATTTTTTAATTTTATTTTGATTTAGTAATATTTTTCCTAGCTTACTTTAAATTATTATTAATTTTTTGAATTATTAAGTTTCATTCTCATTTTTATTAAAATTGATTGTGGTTACATTAAATTTAAGGAAAAATATTATAATTATACCAATGTTTCCAACAACTAGACGAAATTGAGATGTGAGGCTATCCTAAGAGCTTGCCTTGGATACTCCTCACTCCAAGTTATATTTAAACTACCCAAGGTGGCTGACTATTGCTTAAGTATGTTTGGTCTCCCATACAGAAAGATTCTCTCTTATCGTTGACAAGAACTAGCGAGGCCCTAGTCTGAGATTGTAATCTTGATCCCAATCCTAAGATAGGAAAGAAAATCTATACGAGCCCAACGTGGTTGAGCATTAGAAGGCCCAAGATGAACATGGTAGGGTGGCAACTGAGTCTTGGGGTTGGTTATTCCTCGGAATGGCTATAGATATGATAATAATATAAACTACTTTGTTTTTAAAAAAGAATTGGTTTAGTGTCTGTATATATGGACATGTCAACAAACCCTATGTAAAGATTAATTAAGGAAGATGTTTTTGTATGTTTCACAACGTGAGTAGCATGCTTGCTTAGATAACTAAAATATGCCATGTGAGGGAGTGGATACAATCTTCCCAATGAGAATGTCCTATGATTGGATGGACCCGGTTAGTCAAGTGACTTTTCCCAAATTTTAGAAAAAGATCGATGAGCATAACTATTCCTAGGGTCAAGTCTTAAAATCGACTAAGCATTGTTTTAGGAGGTTGGTTTGAGACTATGCCTTATGTGATAGAGGGGTTGACACGTAGCTCCTCCTTGTTTCTCACTCTCATTAAACCAAGTGCACTAATTGCTAGTCTCAGGTCTTTGACAGCTCGCGCAATGGTGACCATGATGCTAGATTGTTGCTAAGACTATAGTTGGGCCTTTAGGAATCCACAGGTCGAGTCCTTGGGGGATAAGGTTGGATGCTTTGCTTGCAAGGTAGACCTAGCTAATAGTCACCTAAATCTACACACTTGGTGTTAGCACCAATAGTGATGGCTAGGATCGAGTCCCTAGATGACTACCAAACTACCCTCCCTATGACTTAAGAGGTGGGTATGTATCACCCAAGTACATAAAATGAGTTCAAGCTAACAAACCGGTATGACAGAAGAAAGTATTGAGTGTACAAACCAAAGCTAAATCAGTCCACAATCATAAGTATCTACATGAGCAATGTAGATCATAATCACCTGAGCATATATACATAGGCAAGTAAGAGTCTCCCACTAATTCAAATGTCCAATCTTTTCAAAGAAAAGATTAAAGTGCTCCTAGAAAGCAAATTAGAATGTCCAAGAGCAAAGCAAAGCTCAATAGATATAGCTTAGAGCGTCCGAGCGCCCAACAATATAAATTAATACATACGGGAGTATGTAGTCACAATAAGCCTTCAAGCTCATAACCAAGAAAACTTCCAAACAAGTAGCCATTGTAAATATGTAGCCATTGGAGCTTAAAACAAAGCCTAGATCTCAACATAAGGATATCCAAGTATAATAACCAATGTCAAAAGTATCAATGAATCAATGTAGCATCCCTAAAGCATGCATATGCATTCAATACATAAGCTTGCACAGTGAATGCTTGTTGCCCACATGGTATTACAACGAAGAACCCTTCAAGAGTTGAGCTCAACAAGCTCTAATAAATACAAAAACATTTCCTAAGCATCGATGCATCGTTTGAGCATAAGAAACGGGTCCGATAAGCATCTATACAATATAAAACAAGCAAATACTTGCTATCCAAATAGTGAACATCAGACCTATCTTGAATTATAGGTCAATGGTTGACCTCAAATGCTCTGAATAATGTTGAGGATCCAAGCCACAAGTACCATGTTGGAGCTCAGTAAGAGTTGGAGAAGATGCAGGAGGTCAAAGACAGAAGTTTCCCAAATTGGTGCAAATTATGCTAGTTGCTCCTAGGCTTATGCAGGCTATGTGGGTGAGCTTGATGATCGATTGTTAGTGCTCAAAGAAATCCCTAGAGGATCCTCATCAATGTTGGACAGGGTGGAAGGTATGAAGGAAGCAATGTGACTAATGCATACCTCATTAAGTGGCTACCATGTCAACCATGAATGAAGCTTTCTTCTTGAGCTAAAGTGAATGTTGGTGAAGCTCTTGGAATGCTTGCTTTGATACTAGTTGAAAGGTGAGAAAGAGTGGAAGCATGAGGGAAAGCAAGAGTTATGGATGTTCAAGCAAGAGAGAGTAAGATGGTGTATGGAAACTCAACAGTCACAATGTATGACATGCCTTTTGCTTATTCTATTGCCATAGAAAGAATAAAGAATAAAATGACAGTGATGGACTGGTCACCACATGTAGTGTACAAGTGTGTGGGCAATAAGTACAAGTAAATATAGGCATCTAGGCACATGTAGCCTTTAACCCCCATAGAGAGAGAGAGAGAGAGAGAGAGAGAGAGAGAGAGAGAGAGAGAGAGAGAGAGAGAGAGAGAGAGAGAGAGAGAGAGAGAGAGAGAGAGAGAGAGAGAGAGAGAGAGAGAGAGAGAGAGAGAGAGAGAGAGAGAGAGAGATGATTCTAGGGGGGAGAGAGAGAGATAGATGATTGTTTGGGGGAAGCATTTGATTGGAGAAATAGAAATAGAGAGATAGGAGGATCAAAAGGGGGTGTCAAGAATGCAAATATAAGGGGGGTGCCATGGGAGAAAGGATACCATGTGCAGAAAGAGAGAAATAAAAAAATCATCTTGATTTAGCACAAAAAGAGGGTGGCATTTCGTTGACAAAAGAGAGAGCATTGTGGATAATCATCTTCATTAGTTGGTCTTGGATGATCATCCTCTTCTTCATCACTATGCTCTCTCTAATTACAATTAGCCACCTCTAAATACCCACCACCTTTGACATCACCACTTCAAAACATAAATTTTCCACTCTCCATTGTCATCTAATCTATGCACAAATGGATGAGTTCTCAAATCCTCATTTTGGGTCTATGATCATTGTTAGAAAGGAGAAGAGAAGCCATAGCATTATTTCTTCATTAAGCTTTAAGTTAAAGGCTTAATTAAAAGAGTTAAAAAAGGGCAATTCATATGTGAAATTCTAATGAAGAGTGGCAGCCGTTGACAAAGGTGAAATTGGAATTTTTGTTGAGCGATAACATTAATAGATCCCTCTATTCGATTGTGGAGACACGGGCTTCAAATATGCAAGTACGACACACGTGGAATCTCAAGTAAGTGTTCGACCGCATTTATCCAATATAAATGACATGATGGTTGATTTTTATAAATTTATTATTTTTTGCAATGGACTAAAAGTTTTTTCTCACTTTGGTTTATTTTTATCATTTATTGATTTTTATTTAATTATAAAAATAAAAAATAATTAAAAAACTATAAAATTTCTTTTATTTTTAATAAACATTTAAAATAAATATATATTAAATTTGATACTTTTTTAAATTAAAATTGTATTATGAAAACTCTACTAAAATTTTGTGGAGTTCTTAAAGAGAAGTAAAACTATATTTATAAATTTATAATTTGTTTACTTAAGCTAAAAATAAGGATTTTTAATCATGAAAAATTTGATTCCTTTAGCAAAAAAAAAGATATTTTGTGGAGATGTAAAGTATACCATTTTTTATTTTTAAAAATTTTGGGATTTTATAAAAGGAAAAACTAATAAAATTATATTTTCAAGAGAAATATTTAATAAAGGCCTTTCTATTTTTAACTACATGGTGATAAAAAATATATTCATTATTGAAACTCGTGACACATAAAGATGGGGGGACTATTTGAAAATCTTTTATTAGCATTGTTATTGACATAATTTTATTTATTTTCTAGGCAAATGAAGAAATATGGAAATAAGTACACTTACAAAATCAAACATAACTTTTTATATATTAAACCTAATTGTACTTTTAACTAATGTGGTGGTATGAGGGTAAGCCTTAATGTCGACTTTAAATGTAAAAATTTAAAAATCCCTAACTTTTTTGGTTAGCAAAGCAATAGAGTAGAGGGCCAATGGATGAAGTTGTTAATTTTGGAGGAAAATCTTGATTTTAAGAATAAACTTTGTTTGTACAAGCGTGAATGTGAGGAAGGAGTTTGTTTTATGATGTTTGCTATCTAGTTACATGAAGGGAGAGAAATGAAAATTTTATTAAAAAGTTAAAATAAACAAATTATTTAAATATCTAAAGTGCATCAATGAATTATCATTCACAAAATGTCAGAGAGAGAGAAAGAGGAGAGAGAAAACTGTAGAAGTGAGAGAAAGACTACAAGAAGAGAGAGAAAGAGAGTGACAAGGAGAGAGAAAGACTAGATTTGGAGAGAGAAAGACAGAAAAGAGAGAGAAGCCATGGAAGCTGTGAGCAAGATGGGAGAGATCAATGACAGTAATTGTATTAATGTGTCAAAAAGATGTGAAAAATTACATGCCTCTCCTTTTATACCAATGTTAGTGTGACATGGCATAATATCAATATTATTTTACACTTAGTCCTTATTCCCAACTTCTTACAATCCATCCCTTCCCAAAAGTTTTTGTCCTAAAAAACAAACTTGAAAGACTAGAAAAGAATGGATAGAACAGAGTACTACTCAGTTTTTTACAGCTTTACAAATGAGAAAATGAATGAAGTATGACCAACCATATGGACTAAAATTGAAGAACAAGAGTAGGCCTAAACTATATACATGATCTGGAATACTTCAAAAGTATATGGAGCCATAAAATCTTCAACAAATAATCTCAAAATGAAGTTAGACAGCTTGATGTGTAAACAGACCCTGCTAGACCAAATCTGCCATAACTTCTAGTAGAAGTGTCCAAATGAGGTGTGCTATATATCAAAACAGAGCTCTTGAAGAGTACTTTAAGCCCATGTAGATAGCTTAATTCTAAAAAGTAGGCATGATAAAAACTGTTCTAAAACAATGTGCTGTCCTGATCTTGTCTGCATCATCACTAGCTCCATAATCAATAGGCTTCAGCCACCAATGTATCCCTTAAGAGAGGAAACTCATCCAATATAGAATCAAGCCTCCAAGAAGCTTCCTCAGGTGGTAAACCTCTCCATTTGATCAAATATTCCACGATAGAACAAGATCGAAGCTTCTTCTCACGCTGACCTATAACAGCCTCTGGGATGTATTGAATAAGACCTTCTTCATCAATATGTGGTAGCTCATCAACTATATCCATTGGATCACCATAAAAAGGCTTGAGCTGACTAACATGGAAGACATTGCGAATCTTTGTGGAAGAGGGAAGCTCTAATCTGTATGCCAAGTCTCCAATACGCTTAAGGATCCAGTAAGGGCCATAAAACCTGTGAGCAAGCTTATTACTAGATCCATCTTTTAATGTAGAGTACATGGACTTGGGCACCTTTAGTAAGACCTACTCTCCTTCTTGGAACTCTAAAGGCCGCCTCTTCTCATCAGCATACATCTTCATTTGGTCTTGAGCTTTCCTAAGATTCATCTTGCATTGCTAAGGTTTGCATTCTTTCTAACTCTTCCTTCCCATGAGGATTGATCCTTTCATGTAATCCATGTAGTTTAAAAATCTGCTCCATAAACAGACTGGCTTGCACCTGAGAGAGAGAGAGAGAGAGAGAGAGAGAGAGAGAGAGAGAGAGAGAGAGAGAGAGAGAGAGAGAGAGAGAGAGAGAGAGAGAGCTTCATCGTGCTACTTGCCTATTGCATGCAAAGAGAGAGATTCGTCGTGCTACAAGCTCCTCGTGCTACTTGCCTATTCCATGCAAAGAGAGAGAGATTCATCATGCTACTTGCCTATTGCATGCAAATCTCTCTCTCTCTCTCTCTCTCTTTGTGTGGTTTAGCTCTCAAAATGCTTTGCCTGAGTGACTTGGCTTGCTGTCCTCATGGCAACAGCCATCTGCATCGTCTGGCAGCCACCATTGGTCATCCACATCATCCTGTAGCTACTTGCCTTCGGCCTCCTCCCATGGCATCTCTCGCGCTTGCTGCTACCATTTGCTTCCATGCCATTGACAAGATTTGTCCTACTTTTCTCTCTGCCATCTGCCATTGATCTAAGAGAGAGAGAGAGAGAGAGAGAGAGAGAGAGAGAGAGAGAGAGAGAGAGAGAGAGAGAGAGAGAGAGAGAGAGAGAGAGAGGGAGGGAGGGAGGGAGAGGGAGAGAGAGGGAGAGAGAGAGGGAGAGAGAGAGGGAGAGAGAGAGAGAGAGAGAGAGAGAGAGAGAGAGAGAGAGAGAGAGAGAGAGAGAGAGAGAGAGACCTTATGACTCACCTGGGCGGCTCCTCCCATCGAGTAGCATCCTCTGCCTACCATCATTGCTTACACACACACAAAGTGATATATATATATATATATAATAACTTACATGGGCTCCAACTCCTCCCATCCAACAATGTCCTCCTTTGCTTGCCATTGTTGCCCACAAGGAGAGAGAGAGAGAGAGAGAGAGAGAGAGAGAGAGAGAGAGAGAGAGAGAGAAGCCTCTTATCCTTTTGGTGTTGCCTCCAAGTTGGTAGCCTAAGCTGTCCAGAGAGCTTACAAAGCTGTCAATGCTTTGCTTGTGCAGCGCGCGCGCACGCACGCACACACACACACGTCCTTTCATTTAATTGCCAAAAGAGTGGAAAATTTTTGAAATAGGAGATTTGGTAGAAGACAGTAGGTTCACGAGAAAGATGGAGGTTTAGAAGTTACCTTAGCCACAACTAGAATAATAATATAGTATAGATGTACCAATAACATGGTAAGAGACATGAAAGTAGAATGGAAAAAGTAATCATTTGACTTGTAAGAGCATTAGTGTAATCTCAATGACAATTATCCTTATATTGACATAAGGAAAATGTGTATGCATCAACATAAAGGTCTACTATTTAGCATGGCAAAGATAGAGTAACTAGTTGAAGAGGTTGAACACAACCACTTCAAATTGGATAAGAAAGGGACTTTGGAAATAATCCATTAGCCCAATTGTCTCTCCATTAAATCTTCCATTCTCTAGATATAGCTTCATTGCTTTATCTATTGTACTAGCTGATTTCCAAAAGCATGACCAATGGATGGAACATTAGTAGCAAAGTCTTCATTATTTGCATACAAATTTTTAAAATTTAATACACCATATTGGAAATTTAATTGCATTAGCTATTGGAAAAGTGCACCATTTAGTGAATACACTTGATATTCGAAGTGGATGAAATCAAACAATTATCCCTACATTGGGCTCAAATCATACATAGTTCAAAAAGAACATGAAGAAGAAATGCAGGACATGTATATGTGTCATAAGAAGCTAGAAACTAATACATCTCTTCTCTAAACTATAATGTACATGACTTTGCATATGGCTAAGGGAGGTCCATAACCTACAAAGAGCCTCTTGAGCCTACAACTTGCTCCAAACCTACCAAATTCAAAATTTAAAAATCCTCTCTCTTTTTGATAGTGGGCCAGCTATCTCTCTCTCATACTCATTGATAGCACGCGCGCACGCACACACACGCACACACACACACACGCACGCACGCACGCACACGCACGCGCACGCGCACGCACACGCACTTGCACGCGCACGCACACACACACACAGAGTGTGACATGTGTCTCTCTCTCTCTCTCTCTCTCTCTCTCTCTCTCTCAATATCATATTGATGTATTCCCACTTCATCTAAAGGATACGAAGTGCATGTAGCTCTCCTAGAAGATTGATTCTTTTAGCTTTGATTCGATGGAAATTTAGATATTGAGTCATATACCATGATATATTAGCTTTCATTCATGGCTAATGGTAGCCTTTTCTTATTGCATTTACCATCTTTGCATAGCCAGGATGTCTAGACATAGGATTGTCATGTGCTTTTCGTAGGATATTCTTTTTAGAGGTCCCAATTGTTGGGTACAAGAGCTCACCTTCTATGCAATAATTTTTATACTTGGCCTTTTCCTTGTCAAGGGTTTTTCTTCTCCCTAAATAGTTTTTATTATCTCAAATATTTAGAATCATTGGGGATTTGGGCGACTAGTACATCCAAAATAGAGTTGCTAGGCTTGGAAATTAAACTTGCAAGAAATCCTCCACTTAATGGTTTCTTTAGGGGAGCTATAGTGCATTTGATGGCTACTAAAAGAGATTGTTCATGGCATAATTATTATTATAAGGTTTGAGCTTACAAGAGGGAGAAATACACATTTGGTCAGCCTTCTTGAGTAAGGATGCACTCGAGTGCTATAATACTAGCATAAGTGATGATGACCTCAAAATCCTTTGAGAAGTTTGGTAATTTTGGGATTGGACCAATAGTAAGGGATTCCTTCAACTTGTCAAAACTTTCATGCTCTTGTATTATTGATATGATCTTTGCTTTTTTCTTGAGTGATTTGGTAAGAGGTGAAACTATTAAGAAATAATTCTTGATGAAGATCCTGAATCATCTTGTGATGGGTAGAAATCCATGGGTCTCTTTAACGCTCTAGGGTGGCGGTCAATCATGGACATCTTTGACCTTCGTAGGATCAATTGATACACCTTCCTTTGAGATGATAAAGCCCAAATACTTGATTGTCCTTTTGAGGAATGTACATTTGGTCTTCTTCGCAAATAGTTTGTTTTCACCAAGAGTCATTAAGACAATCTAAAGATGACATGGATGATCTCCTTCTTCTTTGAAGTAGGTCACAATGTCATCAAAGAAGGCAAGAGCAAATTCAGTAAGGCACAACTTATAATTATATTGACCAACTTGTTAAATATACAATAGGAGTATTGGTTAGCCCAAAGGACATCACAATGAATTCATAATGGCCATATCTAGTGTTGAAGGTCACAATCTAGAGATGACGTAGATGATGTCCTTCTTCTTCGAAAAAGGTCACAATGTCATCAAAGAAGGCAAGAACAAATTCAGTAAGGCACAACTTACAATTATATTGACCAACTTGTTAAAGATATAGTAGGAGTATTGGTTAGCCCAAAGGACATCACAATTAATTCATAATAGCCATACCTAGTGTTGAAGGATGTTTTTGGAATGTCCTATTCTTGCAACCCACTCCATAAAAGTTTTTCAAATAACCAATCCTACATCTTTGATGAAGTACTCTTCCTTCAAAGTTTTCTTAAAGTCTTTCCATGCAACCTCTTTAGCATAAATCTCATTGATGTGCAATTTTAGATCATGGTCTACAAGTTGCACAAAATATTGATCCATCTTGTAAGCATGTATCCCAAAGAAATCCAACTACACCTTTTAGTCATTTGAAACATTCCAACTAGTAAACAATTCAACCTGGCTTTCAATAGTCTATAGTGCTTTTATCATGATGGACTCATACTTCGCATAAGACTGTTATTGTTGCTACTACAAAGCCATTTATTAGGTTTGAACCCAACTCAAATCCATTCCTTCAACACACTAGCAAATTCTACTATTTCCACTACTTAAGTTTTGTTCAATCTATAAACACATGTGGTAAAAGTCTATAATAATATTGACTCACACCATTAAATGAACCTATAGATCAACATGCAATATCCCCATAGTGTAAATCTCTTCCTTTAACCTTTCATGTTGAGTTCACCAAAGATGTCAAGGTATTTATCATGTATGGCCAAAGCAATTGGGACTCGGGTAAGAAGAGCTCACAAACGGAGTAAAGAAAATCTATAGAAGTAGAAGGTATAAAGCAACAACAACCCAAGAAATAAAGAATACCCAATAGTAGAATATATTTATCGAGTAAGCCACATAGAGACCATAAAGCTAAGGCTATGTCTTAGTAATAACTCAATTTAATTCAGCCCATATGCTTTAGCGTTTGCCATATATGAGATCAAGTATCAACCATTATGTTTGAGGCTCAAAAATAGGGCCAAAAATGCATTAGAATCGTCTAATTCCTATGTAGCCCACAAAAACAAAAAATAGTCCAATCCCTGTATAACCCACAAAGACTCAAACACTCATTAGAATAGTCCAATCCCTATGTAGCCCACATAGACTCTAACATGAATTAGAATAGTCCAATCCATATGGAGCCCATATAGACCAAAAATACATTGTTTAGGATCTTCAAAGATACATTGCTTTCAGCCCAAAACTCCTAGCTAAATGCTCCAAAGATGTAACCACATCTTGTAGAGTAGAGTAAGCACTATCCTTGAAGTGATTGCACTAAGTAGCAAGCATTTTCTTTTTTCATGTAGCATACTTCAGCAAAAGATTTATAGCCATCTCTACATAATTGTAAATATCCTCATGGTAAATACAAAGACAAATCAAGATGAATGTAGTATATTCCTCTATCTTGGTAGAACATTTCCCTAGAAGTTTGACCAATGAAAGCATACTAATAAGGTACTCTATTTCCCTACTTGTGGAGAGTGCAATCCTGTAGTACTTGCAGTTACTAAATCAACCATAACTTTTGATTGAAAGCTCTAATCAATAAAATTATTAATTCGAGTCAAAGCTAACACTTTTCTCTTCAAAGAAAGCACTTAATAGTAATTTCAGAGCAGATAAAAAAAAGATATGATAGCCCAAAGTTAGCTTACTAAAACTTCCATGTTTGAATGAGTTTGTAAGAGGTCTATAAATCCAAAATTTACCCTATTTAACCCTATATACTCATTGATAGAGTTGAGGAAACTCTGTAGGCTGCCAAGTTATCAATTTATGATCAATGAAAATCAATCAATGTCCTAGACTACCCATTTTAATGATTGCAATGAAGGAGTAATATCCTAAAATCACTATATGAATTGAATCATTGTCAAGATGAATAAACCAATGCCAAATATGAACATTTGCAATGCCAACATGATTATCACCTTACTACCATTTCCAACAATGGAAAGACATTGCTATAGACATATCAACATAAGAATTTAAGTGTTTGACTGAAAGACCCCATGCCACCATAAGCATGTCATCAACATAATCCATGCACCAAGAAATGCTCTATCACCTAAGAGCTCAGAAAAGAGTAATGGCTTCTAACTTGTTGCCATCAAGAGTCCCAAAATATTCCTTCTAAATTGAATCCCACAACTCCATAATCTTCAATCTTACCAAAGTTGAAGAGCCTTTCTCAAAGATAATAGAGTTGTTGAACTAATAGCTATGGTTGAAGCTTATCATTAATCATTCAACATTTGTTGAGGAATTTGAAGAAGAAAATATTTGAAGATACCCTACTTAATTCAGCAATATAGGCTCTATGTTGCTTCAATGGAAGAGAACTAACCTTTATTCTTCAATGCATGAGCTCTAATGTTGACCATGAAGAAGCAAACCATGTAGAATCTTTGTAATGGAAAGACTTCAGATCTCTTAATGCTTTTCAAACAAAGAGTGTCAAGCTTGAAGAAAAATCTCCAAATCTATCCTTCATGGAAGCTTGAAGAGTTAAAGAAAGCTCCAATGTCACCAATCTTGAGAGTCTTGCTATAGATAAAATCCAAGGATGAAATGAAGCAAAATCCTTTTAAGATTGAAAATCTTTGTTCAAGCTTTAATGGCTATCCATGGACTACACAGTTAGAGTTTGGATAAGAATAAGAAATCCATATTTGAAGCAAAAGTAGGCTCCAAAGGTCGTTAACTATGTTGATCTTGATATAGATGAAGAATAGAAGTGATCAATCAACCTTAGTAGGAGAATTCGTTACCACATTTGATGTTGTCTAGGATACCAAGACATCACAAATTTTGGACTATACTTCTACTCATGTGCCACCACTAAGATAGGGAAAAATGGTATGAAGCTTGTTGTACTTGATGCCTAGAAGCCTTTTACAATGTCCATTGTTGGAGAGAGACAAGATTCATGGAGAAAGATAAAGTTTAATGTTAATGGCTCCATGGAAATCACAAACATGAAGAAGAAGAAGAAGCTCTTTTCCAAACAAATAACCACAATTTATTCTCCTTCTAAGTTCTATTAACCCCTATTTTACAAAGTTACCTTCAAAATAGCCTATAATAGATGTACGACTTGCTATTTTAGCCACAATTTGGCTAAGTTTCTCTAAGATATTTGTCAAAGCTCCAAGATTAGTCTCTACTCTAAGTAGAATGCTTATAAGTACCTACCATGTGGCTTCTATACATACTGCCTAAGATTTCATGGTGGAAAAATGAAAAAAATATGTTTGAAAATGAGAAAATCAAATGGATCAAAAGCCTATGCTTTGATATCACTTGTCAAGAAGAGACCTGAGAGGAGAGAGAAGGAGGAGAGAGAAGATTGCAAGAAAGAGAGAAGAAGAGTGTAGAGGAGATTAAAAGTCTAGACAAGGAGTGAGAAAGACAGGAAAGAAAGAAAGAGATGGCTACTAGCAGAGCCAATGAAAGGATAGGAAGAGAGAGATGAAACAAGAAAATACTTACACTTATATCAAAATTGGTACAAAATGATTGGTATCTTCACCTTTTATACCTATCTCTATGTATCCTATTTCCCATCTCTTACATATAGGTCCCATTTCCAAGGTAACCAAGTTTAACTTTGCTTCATCATTTTCAGTCAACTGAAAGGAAACATGTGGGCATTTTAGTGTTAATTTCTTCTTCACCATTTGCTAGTTGAACTCTTATGGGCTACTGTAAATCAGTGGGAAGACAATTCAACCTATTTACAATTGACTTATTCACAAAACTATGCATACAACTATTGTCTATCAAGATAAACACATCCTTCCCACTAATGGTACCCTTCATATGGAGTGTATTATGGATCTTAGAACCTATCCAAGGATGCATAGAGATGAAACAAATAGTGGCTATGTGTATCTCATCATGAATCCCTCCAGGATCATGAGGAATACTACCACTCGGATTAAAAGGAAAAGTGTCTACATGATCATAAAATTATTATTGCCCAACTTCCTCCTCAACATCCTCATTTTTAGTGGTAGCCATAAATGCATTTGCCTTATCATTATCATCCTCTAAATCTTCAAAGACTAACATACTATGGATCTTAGCTTTTGCATTATTATATACACACTTTGTTGCATGGTCAGCTGTATACTTCTCTCCACATTTGAAACATAAGCCTTTTTCCTTCCTTTTTTGTATAGATCCAATATGAATAGACTTTGGATTAACATTGGTTGAAGCATTTCTAAACTTGATGTCCCCTTGTTTAAAATCAAATATTGGACTATTTTCTATCCTAAAATTGCATTGAGATCTTGAGGCATTAAATGATGAATAGGTTGGTACTCTAAAGCTCCCACTTGATGCATGATTGCTGCTATAAACATTGCCAACATGTCCATGTTTCAAAACAGTCCTTGGCTGTCCAATAGTAGGCTAAAATGTACACTTTTATTTATACTTTATTCTATATCATATTCACAAGCTCAAAAAGAGTAGTAGGATTTTACACCATAACATCACGTGATAGTAAAGGTTCTAAACCATACATGTACTTGTGGAGTTTAGCTTCATCACTTATACTCTCTATACATGGTAAAGTTGAGGAAATGGTTTGTATAATTCTACACACTTAGGCCTCTTTGCTCTAGTCCATACCATCTTCATGACAATTTCTCTTTTTCAAGCAGAAAAACAAAGACCTCAGCCATAAGTGTCTTCAATGCATCCCAATTCTCTACTAATATGTTCTCCTTCTTAATGTATCTCCACCAAGTATAACAAACCCTTCCAAATGTAATAAGGAAAAATAAAATTCATATAATTAGTCCTAGTAGGGAATATATCAAAATTTGACTCCAATTTTGAAATCTAGATCAGATGGTAAAGATGACTGCTCATTGTGCTTTGCCAATACTATTTTATCTTTCAATTCTCTATCATGTAAAGATTGTTGTCCCCAAAATAGTTTGATCATGATTATAGGCATTTGACTTCCAAAAAAAGATGGTAATCTTCCAAAAGATGATTGAGAAATAGTGTGGAGCCTTCCCAATGGTAGAGGACCTCTAGAAACTTGAGGATTCAATCCATAAGCTTGGGGATTAGTTCCATTTATGCTGCACAAATAGTTATCATGCCTTTGTGAAGTCTCTCCTACGTCCTATCAACTATTTGAAATGCCTCTTCATCCAATAATTCCTTGACTTTGACCATTAAGATTAGGTGGCTAAAGTGGAACTAATGGATCATTGTTTGATTGTGCTTTCTTCCGAACATCCTTAGTTCCCATTTGCATTTGCATCCATTGAGGGTGAGCCATAATATGTGCATTGGAATCTACCAATTTGTCAATTGAAGTTTTTTTTTTTGGGTTGTGGAGTCCACCAATTTCTCAATAGAAGACTTCATTTGATGACTAGACAATACCATTTTCTCGAGTCTTAATAATAGCTTTGTATACCTTTGAGCATGTCTATTCTTGAGTTCATACATAGTGTGATTAAGAGTGCTAGGTTTTCCTTGCATTTGAAGCTCTTCAGGGCTCTTTTAACGTGTGTTTTCTAGCAAGGTTTCTCTGATTTGTTGGGCATATTCATCTTAGGCCTTATTTTTCCCTTTGTGACGTGCCATAGTAATGCAGTCCTATAGTGCCCCCTGCAATAAATGTGTTATAACTTGAGCTAGGAAACTTTGATTCTCAAAATTTTTGGTTAAAAATAGCACTAGCATGTTATAACATGTTCAAAATAAAAAAATTTGTAATCCAATCTCTGAGGTTGAACTGTCTAGGCTTGCACCATAAGGATGGTATATGTAATAACTTGTTTATACCGTGTTGTGTCATGTAATGGCTCTATTTCACCATGCCTTGAACTTTAAGAGACTTGAATTTTTGTGAGAACTTAAATCTTCATGTCTTCACTTGTGGTACCTATGTGAGAGATTAAATAACATGACAAGCTCTCTACATGGGCTTCAAATCACCAGGAGGTGGGAAAAGTCTCCCTCAGATCAATTGGTTGCATCCCTTTGAGATCTTTAATAGTGGGGGAGGGTCACCTCTCTATTGCCTCACTATCTCCCTTGGCATCCACCTTTTCCCTTAGTGGGAATCTTAACATGGTAGAGACATGCCACTATAATCAACTAGCATGATATGCATTACTGAAAATATCCATTCAACTCATTCCATTAGATGCGATAGGATTGGGATTGGCAAAATGAGTACGGAGAGGGTCTTAGCACGGAATGACTCACTGATAACTTACCCTTTACAATGGATTATAATATATTTTTCCATGAATCAAATAATCATCAATAAGTCATTGGATTAGAGTAAACAATTTAATCAATCAATTGGTTCTTTAACAAATAGGATTAAATGTAATGTTGAAAGCTTAAGCAAAAGCTTCTGGTTCATTGTTTGAATCAAGAAAGCAATGCACTCCATGAATGAGCTAATTTAACCAATGACAAGCTGAATTTTGATGGAAAATTCTCAATTCTTAAATCTCTCAATCAAACACATGAAGCTTAGCAATTGGATGGGTAAGAGAGATCAAGAATTAATGAGAAGTACCTCTTATATGGCTTGATGAAGATTTGAATACTCCCTAATGCTTGAATAAGCTGCCAATGCTCAATGTTGGTAAAATAACATTCCATCCTTGCTCCTTGAATTCTTAAAAGCAATCTTGAAGCCTCAATAGATTGAGATTGAAGTCCCACTTTCAAATAAGGGGTAAAGATTTGGCCTTGCAGCTAAATCTTAACCCATACTCCCATACTTCAAAGTGGGACTTGGAAAGATAACCTATATAGTAATTAGGGTAGACTTCACTTTCAAGTAAGGGGACAATATTTGATCATGTGGTCAAATAATAACTATATTGAGAATTTCCAAATTATAGGAGAATTTTCAAATTCCCTAATGTAGTGTTAAATCTTAACTCCATAGAAGTTGTTGAGGTTTGAATATTTGTCAATCTTGTTCAATCTTTGCAATTTCTTCAAAGAATCTTCACAAGGATGAATCCCAAGGTTGAAATGATGAAGACTCTTCAAGAAATTTGAGAGAAGTTGAAGCTTGGACTCAAGCTTTCATGGCTGCCATGGCTTAGGATTTCTCAAAAGTTGGAGAAGAAGAGAATGCCAATAATCTTGACAATTTGTTGAGGCTTTTACTTGCTAATAACTAGCTAAATAACCACATGCAAAATTATGACCATCAATGAGAGGGATCAGGCCTGAATTAGCCCAAAAATTGTGGGGCTATTTGTTACTCCTTTCTACTTAGCTTGACTTGGTATTCACCATGTAGAGAATGAAGATTAGAGTAAGATTCAAGTGATGAATGCCATCAACAAGCCAACGTTTGTGAAATAGAAGAAGATCGTTGCTGAAAACTCCATGAAACCTATAGGAAAGCTTCAAGAAAAGGGAAAGAGGACCCTTACTTTGAAAAGTAGCCAAGACTTACTACTCCTCTAACCTCGATTAGCCATAATTCTTCAAATTGCTCTTCAAAATAGGCAAAAAATGATCCATGACCTACCATTTTAGCCACAACTTGGCTAAATCTCTCTAATATCTTTGTCAGAGTCCCAAGATTAGTCTCTACTCCAAGTAGAATTCTTGCAAGTACCTACCACGTGACTCCTATACTTGTTGTCCAAGATTAAATGGTGAAAAATTGGAGAAAATATGTCTAAAAATGAGAAAATCAAATGGATTAAAAGCCTAAGCTTTGATACCACTTGTCAAGGAGAGAGCCAAGAAGTGAGAGAAGAAGACTAGAGGAGAGAGAATGAGTGACATAGAGAGAGAGAGAGAGAGAGAGAGAGAGAGAGAGAGAGAGAGAGAGAGTAAAAAGATAAGAAAGAGGAGAGAGAAATCCTGGAAGTTGTGGACAAGGAGGTGAGGTGAGAGACAATAATTTTATTATTGAAAAAGATGTCAAAATTTACATGTCTCACACCTTTTATACCTATGTCAGTGTGACAAGGTATTATTAACAATTCCATGCTAAAATATATCTTCTTCCCAGGTTGTTATAATTTATAATACTACAGTAATAATAAGACTATAATAGGTAGAAGTATTAATATGTTGAAATAATTCTATGATATTGTATAATACTATAGTATAAAGTATCATGGTGTTATTGATACACAACATCATAGTTACAAATTATTATAATATAATAAAACATAAATATTATTACTATCACTTAGTTATACTATTATTACTACAACATAAGTTACTAGTTGACATTGTTATAAATAATTATTTATTATTATAGCATTGGTCATTATTATGGCATTATAGTATTGCAATACTATAGTTACTATTTTTTACTACTAATAACTATATTTACTATACTATCATAGTATTGTAGTTCTATATTGTCATATCACTTTTGCAATACTATAGTATTTTGAGAGTGAGAGAGAGAGAGAAACAGAGATTTAAAAGGGGGAATTTTAATTTTTTAAATCAAGAAGGGGGTTGCTTTGGGGGGATTCTAAGAAGCCTCATTTTCGATGAAAAAAGAAGTCAAAACCTTCCACTAAAAACACACACACACACACACACACACACACACACACACACACACACACACTCTCTCTCTCTCTCTCTCTCTCTCTCTCTCTCTCTCTCTCTCTCTCTCTCTCTCTCTCTCTCTCTCTCTCTCTCTCTCTCTCTCTCTCTCTCTCTCTCTCTCTCTCTCTCACAGAGGGATATCTGAATTTTACTTTTGCTAGAAAGGGTATTGCCAACAACCCTAGCAACCCCCTTGTTGGTTTCAAAATTTGGATATCTTTCATTGATCTCTCTCTCTCTCTCTCTCAATGATGGGGGAACTAACTCCAATTTTTTTTTGGCAAAAAGGAATCGCCAAACAACCCCCTTTCTTACGAGAAAAATTATTTAACTAACACCCTTCACACACACACACACACACACACACACACACACACACACACACACACACACACACACACACACACACACACACACACACACACACACACAGAGGTGCACTCGTTGTTGTGCCACTATCCGCACACTGTGTAAAAAAATCTAGAGTGTGTCTTCCTTTTAAATTTAGAGAGCCAATGCCACTTTAGGCATTAGTGTTAGTGTCCATGGTTCAAAATATGAGATTTTTTTGACAAGTTTTTAGCCACTTTTTTATATTCTAGATATTATCTCTTGTAAAAAACCATAAAACTATAGACAACTTCTAGATTAGGATGACATGTAAAAAAAAGCATGTAAATTTCAACCAATTTGAGATGATTTTATGTAAAAAGAGAGATTGACAAAATCGCACGATGCATGATCACTATTTTCATAGAGTGAGAACAACACTCCAAAGGGGGAGATGAAAAAGGAGTGATCTAGAAGAATTTTGGCCAGGTGTGTTGGTATTTTACCCCTTTCGAAGCCAATGGAAGTATCAGATTGGCGATCTGAGCAACATAGAGGAAGGTATTATTTTATACACGTTTTTGTCTATTAGAGTTATATCTTCTCATAATGCTGAAAGAAACTGATATGCTTCATCTTTGTTAGTATTATTCTACATTTTCTAATTCTTATTTTGAGCATTCTTCTACATTTTCAAATTCTTCAAACCCCTTCTCTTCCGTCTACTCCTCTCCCTAAATCCACCTTCACCATACTGTCTCTTATCTTCAAGAACTTGGCTTGAAACCTTAACCCTTCTCTTATCTCTACCATCTCTAGAGTCTAAGCTCTTGAACCCCCATACATTCTTCTCTTGCCAAACCCCTATGGTGACCTTCAACCCTACGTGCTACGACATTGGTGAACTCGACGTGAAGGTTGGTGTAAGAGAACTCCAAGATGGGGGATTCTTCAGGAGATACTCTAAACAATTGGTGCGCATAGTGTAGGAGACTCAGCAACAAAAAATCCAAATGTTACAATAACAACAACAAAGGCAAGACGAAGAGAATATTGATTCCACAGCTATCAAGGCCCTAGAGAAAGTTGGGCATGGATTAAAACAATTTAATGGTCAAAATGTCTATGTTTTTATTCACTTGTATGTTGAGAAAATGCTCTTCTTTGGTGTACCACAACATGCATGGAGTCGCTATTTTGCCAGACTAGCCAAGCATGGTCTTCAAGAAAGAATCCATGGTCTTTTTCAGCAAGATGCGGATTGGGTTGCATTCAAAAAAGCTCTATGCAAAGAATTCTTCTTAGAAGACTCTGGCCTAATGATGACGTAAAGTTTCATTGATTGGGTTGAGAAACCCAACAAAGGTTTAACTGCAACCACTTTATACCATGAGTTTGAAAGTAAATTTGGATAACTTGATGCTGAAGACCAACAAAGTATGGAAGGTTAGAAGATTGAATTATTACTTAAGACTGTAGATCCCATTCTGCAAGAGAAGTTTGCTGATCACCTAGAAGATGCTACCTCCGAATCAAGAGTCAAGACTGCACGGACAGATGTTACTGATGCAGTTAACATGATTGCTCGAAGAGAGCAGATGCGACTAAGATTGGGCTCTACTTCAACTTCAACAACTCCATTGATGGAGCTTGTTCCACCTTCAAAATCCCCTATTCCTTTGACTAATCAACCAACTCTTTCTTCTTCTGTTCCTTCTAAAAATGATGTCATGGATAAACTCATTAAAAGCACGTGTGACCTTCATTTGAATCTTATAGAAATTAGTTCCAAGTTGGAGAAGCCAGATGTCAAAGTTGAAGAACGAGGATGTTCATCAACTCAAAGACCCATGAGAGAAGGCTTTAAGAGGCGCTGTATTTGGTGTGATAGCCAATAACATAACAAGAGGGAGTGTTTTGCCTTCCCTGAGGCTGAACCACCAAAGCTCTCTTTTGGAAAGATGGAAAAATTCATGCAGCTGAAACTGGTCTTCCACTAGGGTCAAATTTTGGCAATGGTGGAATGAAGAAAATATTAGAAGATTTACCTGTAAAGAATGCCTATATAGCAATTGATGCAGCTACCTATGGGCTACAAATTGAGCCAACTAAATCAAATTTGAAAGCATGTAAAGCTAATGTGCAATCTAAAGTATGGATGTAGGCACTAGATCAAATGGAACGTGGGAAAGTAGCCAAAGAAGATTTGGCTAACGCCAGTCAGTGCATTCGAGGAATAACTGGTTGGAAAGAACCGGTAGATTCTTTTTCCACCTTTGCACATTTGGCTGATGCCAATCATAAAGAAGTCTTGATTGAAGAAAAGAAGATGAACTAGGGCCTTGCTCTTTTGGCCCTTCGAAATGGGTAACTAGAAGAATGCCTGAACAAACAAAGCTTGCTGAAAATATAACCCCATATCATATAAACAAAGAAGACCGAAGGAAAGAAGAAAGGCAAGCAACCAAGTTACAAATTGCAATCTGACATAGAATCTGTAACTGATCTCAAATGAGTCCTGGAAGAACGAATTATGGGAAGCAAAATTGAATTCACCTTAGGCAAAATTCTTGGAATTGCCAAATGTGAATTCCATGATGTAATTATTAATGTAATCAAAAGGAAAAGAAAATATGTTGGTGATGAAGCTGAAGAAACAATGCATGCTTTTTTGCAAGTTCTTCAAATTTTTGTGCAGGATGAAGAGAAGCTGACTTCAGAAGGAATTCATCTTGAAGCAGTTAAAGAATTAATTGCAGCAATTGAAGCTGAAGATAAAGAAAGTATGAATGTAAAAATTAAAGAAGTGAAAGCTGAAAATGTAATGGTCGACTGGTCCAAACCAGTTGGGCAGCCCACCTCTCAAAAAGAAGGCCGCCTACAACACATGCATGAAGAGGAAGAGGTTCCAAGCAGTCACTACTCCCGTACGCATTGGGCAAGTGCAATAATGGAGACAATCGTCAAAATTGGAGAAAAAGAAACACCATGTATTACACTCTTAGACCATAGATAGAAGATAAACGTCATGGCAAGGAGTGTCTATGAAAGTGGCGGATCACCCATAGATGTTGATCTAGGTTGGCAAATGAGAGTTATAAACAACTTTTCTGGAGAGTTATATGCTGCATGTCCTAATGTACAGGTAACTATTGGAGACATAAAAGACAATTTTCACTTTTTTGTTCAAGACTCTTGTAGTTACCCTATTATTCTTGGGCAATCTTATGTTTCTGAAGCCCGCTTGGAAACAAAAGCTCTTGATGATGGTTCTTCCTATACTCGAATTTGAAGCAAGGATAATGAACGAGCTGTCCAATTTCTTACTATGTGTGTTAACCATCATTGAAACAGAGATCGACTGTGTGATTATCCTGTGCCCCCTAATGCCCGAGAATTCAAGGGTTTTCCGGCTGCACTGCTATAAAAGGAGGCTATGGTAGTGTGTCATGTAAAAAGATTGAACCTCCTTATGCTACAGAAACTATGTCTCTAGCAAATCTGTATGTATGTACAACCAATAGTGTGGGTTGTTATCAGTCTCTTCCAGCCATGACTAAAGCTGAAAGAAAATACTTATGTAATGTAAAAAGGGAGCTGAAAACTTATGACATGATGGCTGAAAATGAAGATATTTCGAGCATTTTTTTGGACTGATTACTATTAACACATTGGCTGAAATATATGCAGCTGCTCATATAGAAAATCACACTGAAAATCAGTCCATAGAAGTATGTACATTGGATTTTTATCAAACAATTCAAGAATTTGTTGAGCATGAAGACATTGGTTTACTCAACAAGGCTGAAGCGCAAGTGGAGACATAATACAAGACGGTGGATAAGAAAGTCAGCCTATGACAGTCCCACTGCCTCCTGAAAGTGAAGGGCTGGCTGATAAGAAATCAAATTAGCCAAGTCTTTGTGATCCTTCCAATATTGGTCACAAGTTCACATCTAAAAGTATAAAAGAGCTCAAAATAGGTGAAAATTCTTTCCTTTCATTGGTTGAAAAACACTCTTTTATGCAAATGCTAATGAAACATGGGAAAGCTTTTGCATTTCAACCAACTAAAATAGTTTGTGTGGATCTAAATATTATGGCTCCTAAGGTCATTTTTATTGTCCCACATGTGCCTTGGAACCTCAAGTCTATTCCTGTTCCAAGGGCACATTTGCCCAAATTATTGGAACTTCTAAATGAGAAGATCAGAATGAAGATTTTAGAACCTTCTTCAGCACCTTACTCAAACCGATGGTTTACCTTGCCTAAGAAAAATGGATCTTTACGATTCATTCAAGATCTACAACATGTTAATCGTGTCACAATCCAAAATGCTGGTTCGGATCCAATTGTTGATGAATTTGCTGAAGCTTTTGCAAGTAGAGCAATTTATTCTATGGGCGACCTATATTCAGGATATGACCAATTTCAGCTTTCATTAGAAAGCTGAGACATTACCACAATGAAGAAACCTCTTGGATTGGTCCGTATGTGCAATCTACCACAAGTACAACAAAGCCCATATGATGAATGCCATGCACAAAATCTTAAGGGACTTTATTCCACAACTTACTCTTCCATTTCTTGATGATGTACCTATCAAGGGATGTGAAGTCGATGAAAAGAATGAGGAGCTTGACGAAAATGGATGTAGGATATTTGTTGTTAGCCATATTCATGATTGTGATAGGATTTTGACAAGGCTAGAAGAGATACATCTTACTCTTTCTGGAGCTAAGGCGATTTTTGGAGTAGAAGAAGTCCTAGTGGTCGGACATCTGTGTGGACCCTATGGACATAAACCTTCACCAATCAAGATAGATGCCATTAGCAGAATGCAAGAAAAATGCACAAATATCTTAGAGATGAGAAGATTTCTTGGCGCATGTGTATTCTATCTCATATGGATACCACATTTTGCGCATGTAGCCGAAAATCTCTATTAGTTATTAAGAAAAAGCCAAAGATTCTCTTGGGGGAAAGAGCATACTCTCAATATACACAAACAAAAGAAGTTGTTAATTTCAGCCCCCACTGTCAAAAGGGCTAATTATTCAAATGGTCAACCCATCATCCTTACTGTGGATACAAGTCCCATTGGGATAGGATGGGTTGTTGGCCAAGAAGACCTTGAGGGTAACAAGTATGCAATTAGTTTTGGAGTAAAGGTTCTCAGTGAACGTCAAAGAAGCTATGCACAAGTAAAAAGGTAATTGTGGGGAGTTGTAACAGCATTAAAGTGTGATCGTGAATACTTTATAGGTGCTTCTGTAGTGGTAGAAACTGATTGTCTTCCACTCTTGGGCATGATGGCCAATTGCTCTACACCTGACATTGCTATGCAAAGATGGATTGCACATATTAAATCTCCCAACCCTGAATTAAAGCATATTGGAGGAAAGGCGAATCTAGTTGCTGACATGTTATCACATGCAAGATATGACAATGAAGAAGAGCTTATGGAAGAAGATGAAGCTGAAGAATCTATACTTGCTGAATTTCATTCCATGGCTGCTGAAAGTATATTTTCAGTTGCAGCATATACAAACCCAAAGCTGAATCTTGCAGGTGAAGCTGATCTTTTTAATGGTATAGCATTAAGTATAGTAAGAACAGGAAAAGGTATTACTGTAAATTAGCATAAAACAACAAAGATCAAAGATTTATATATGGAAGAAGGGTGGTCAACTAGAAGCTAGCATGCTCATTTCATTGCTCAAGTTCTAGTTCATTTCCTTGAAGAAGGTTGACTGAAGATTGGCCAATATTTGAGCACAATGAAGAAGGAGGAGTCTTGGATTGATGAAGAGTTCAAGCATATTAAGAGGAAAGCTTATGGCTTTTTTATCAAAGAAGGGCACCTATGGAAGCACGCAAAGAAGAAGAAAGGAGCACCTATTTGAGTTTTAGGTAAAAAAGATTGCAACAACGGGTAATGAAGGAATTTCATGAAAGCCTGTGGGTTGGCCATAGAGGCTATACAGGGAACCTTTAGTAAAGTCAAAGAAAATATTGGTGGCAAAACATGTATCAGGACATAGCACATTTTGTTAAAACCCATTATGTGTGTCAAACGTATTCTATGGTCAAGCATCGACATGGATTACAACCAACTTATCCTTTGCCTATACATTATAGATGGATTATTGATCTTGTAACCATGCCTATAGGAATATGGAATATGAGATATTTAGTGCTTGCAAGAGAGGATCTAACCAATCAAGTTGAAGGCAAAGCCTTAACAACCAAGACCACTCAAGCTATTTGTCGTTTTTTTCTTGAAGATGTGTTTTGTAGATATGGTTGTGTGGGTAAAGTAACTGTAGATAGAGGAGAATTGGATGCTGATGAGGCACACAACTTCTTTGCTCAATTGGGTATCAAGTTGACTTTGATATTAGCCTACAATCCTGAAGGCAATGGAAAGAGTGAGAGAGGTCATCAATCTATTCTCAAAGCTCTAGCAAAGTCTTGTAGAGGAAAGATCAAAGAATGGCCTAAAACGCTACCTTTTGCATTATGGACTAACCGGACTACTCACAGTTCAGTGATTGGCTATATGCCAACTGAACTTATGCATGGACAATAACCAATTATGCCAATTGAAGAATCTATCCTCACATGGAGTCTTCTACCTTGGGAGAAAGGCATCAGTAGAGAAGAGTTGCTGACTTTGCGCACATGGCAGTTAGAAAGAAGACCTGAAGATATTCAATCAGCTTTTGAGAGGCTAAAGATAGCAAGACTAAAGAACAAAAGAAGATTTGATAAGCGACATCGACTTCGGCCAAGAGAAATTCAAGAAAATGACTGGGTGCTTGTCTATGATAGCAGCCTAGACAATCACTACAGTGCTTCTAGGAAGATGATAAAGAGTTGGTTTGGCCCATATGTGGTAAAGGTCGTTCATGACAATGCCACATATTCATTGGCTCAATTGGATGGAACAAGCATGAAGATACCCATAGCCGGAAAAAGAATCAAGCTTCTCAAATGAAGAGAAAGTTCAACATATGAGTTAGAAGACTTGGATATAATTCAAGAGCATGAAGACATAGAGGAAGAAGAAGAGGCAGAAGATGAAGAAATTGACATGGCAGAAGATACTTCTTCTGACATTGCAAATCCGTAAGACTTTGGCACATGCCAGAGGATGTGCAGGTTAGGAGGGGGTGGACGTCGTGCCGCTATGTGCACATCGTGTAAAAAAATCTAGAGTGTGGCTTCCTTTTAGTTTTAGAGAGCCAATGCCACTTTAGGCATTAGTGTTAGTGTCCATGGTTCAAAATATTAGATTTTTTTGACAAGTTTTTAGCCAATTTTTTATATTCTAAATATTATCTCTTGTAAAAAACCATAAAACTATAGACAACTTCTAGATTAGGATGATATGTAAAAGAAAGCATGTAAATTTCAACCAATTTGAGAGGAATTTATGTAAAAAGAGAGATTGACAAAATCGCGCGACGCATGATTGCTGTTTTCATGCAGTGAACAACACTCCAAAGGGGGAGATGAAGAAGGAGTGATCTAGTAGAATTCTAGCCAGGTGTGCTAGTATTTTACCCCCCTTTTGGAGCCAATGGAAGCATCAGATTGGCGATTTGAGCAGCATAGAGGAAGGTATTATTTTACACATGTTTTTGTCTATTAGAGTTATATCTTCTTATAATGCTGAAAGAAACTGACAGGCTTCATCTCTTTAGTATTCTTCTACATTTTCTAATTCTTTTTTTGAGTATTCTTCTACGTCTTCAATTTCTTCGAACCCCTTCTCTTCCGTCTACTCCTCTCCCTAAATCTACCTTCACTCTGCTGTCTCTTATATTCAAGAACTTGGCTTGAAACCTTCAACCCTTCTCTTAACTCTACCATCTCTGGAGTCTAAGCTCTTGAACCCCCATACATTCTTCTCTTGCCAAACCCCTGTGGTGACCTTCAACCCTACGCACTTCGACACCGCGGGCATATATGAATATAAGATGACCTATCTTCCTTGACTACCTCGATAGAGAATTTCTATCTAATGCGAAAGAAATATATCTAAAATAATAAGAGAAGACAAGCACATAAGGCACAACGATCAAAAGCTATAGTAAATATTTCTAGTTGCATTTTACATGGCATTTTTGAGTCTAAGGTGCTTGTATTGTCCTTGCTAATGAAAGTATTGGTAGCCATAGAAAAGTGAGACCAATGGTGTAGAGGTTGAAGAAGGCATTGAGAAAAGCAACCAGAAGTCTAGTATCAAACAACAAAGGAAGAGTAAAACATTTTTTGTTGCAAAGAAAAAAACTAAGATTTTGCTTGCTTTTACATGTGAAGAAAGTCTGGAGGGACGTAGGATAATTGAGATCACTCAATGTCAAATCATAGTTCCATCTACACAAGAAATAGGGCAAGAGAGTAAAAAGGGTATGGACTCGGATGTACAAGGTAATGTTGCTTACTTTCTACATTTTCATTTTTAGGACTTCAAAATTTGGATGTTCTAAGTTGAGATTCGATTTTTATTGGTTTAAATGGCAATGGGAATACCAAATCAACTTGTATATATCATTTACATGGAAAGGCTAAGGACGGATATCTTCAAAATATTGAAGTAGAGACTTTAACTTACCATGCTATTGTGTTATGAGACAATACTATGGTGGACATCGGCTTTAGTGAAGGCACAAGATTGCAATTCATTCAAATGCAAGAACATGAGCACCTGAAAAGCCCAAGGATGCACCAAAATCTGTTAGAGAACCAGGCCTTGAAGCGGCATCTACAATGCCCGATCCATCAAGATTTGTCAAAGAGAGTGCTCTCTCAACAACCATCACACAAGAACACAGGCTCACAGAAAATCTCACAATGATCTGCATCTTCACTCTCATCCTCATCACAATCCATGAAAAGCTGAAGCACAGGAGGAGGTGAGAGATCACGTTTGAGCCGAGAGAGAGAGAGAGAAAGAGAAAATGCATGCAAAGATAAAGGTGAGAGGTTGTTACACCCTCAACCACCTTCCTTCACATGACTCTCCTAACTTCCCCCTATTTTTAATTTATTTATGAAAACAATTTACATTATTAGCTAGACCTTTGAACTGGGTCTTTAAGCTCAAAAGAAAAGAAGTAGAATTTCACACACTCATCTCATGTGGAAGGCTTTTTGAACCATGGTTTTTTAATTGCAGATTGGCTAATAACCATGGCACCATACATTATTTTGGATTTGACTTGAAGAGCAAAATATGTATGTAAGACAAAATGTTACATTGAAGCTCAAAAATTATGTAAAAAATAGCACATCTTGGGGGGTTAACATGAAGACCACCTTTCAAAGCATGGCAGACACCAGAGTAAGGGAGGCTGCAAGGACTCTTGCAAACCTTGAAAACCAACAAAGAAGCACTTGCAAGATGCTAGAAATGCGGGATCTAGAGCATGGCAAAGGCGGAAGCTATGGAGGATGGAAGATGAAGATACTACTCATGTTGACATTGACAAAGAAGACAACTGTTACACAAGTGAATTAGGTTTCAAGATTGAGACTTGAACTCATAAACACAATCTTGTGTAGGACTGACAATGACACAGAGACTTGACAGAAAGAGACAAGTACTATTGCATTATCATCATATGAAAGTGATAGTCAAGTACATCATTATATAGGAATGCTTGGTAGCACATTTCATCACTGTGCCTATGGGATCTGTCTCTCTTCCTAGAATGAACTGCATCTTCCTAGCCTAGTTGTTCCATACAAAGGGGCATACATAGGGTGTGATTGGCAGCTTCTCAACACCCCTCCTCAATCACAACTTGAAAGTACAAAGTGTGTAGAGGCTTTAGTGAGAGTTGCACTTGCAAAGTGTGGGCATACCACAAACATGGCAAAACACCAGAGGCTGTCGCAGAAAAGGCTAAGTGTGGGTACCATAAACATGGTGGACATCCAGAGGCTGTAACAGGGGCCTCACAAAGTGTACAGAGGCTGTAGTACAAGGCTACATGAGGAGTTTACAAAGCTTATGAAAGGAACATTAAGGCAGGTACAATGCTTTTAAGACAGAAAATGAGAGACAAGGACCGATAGGCCCTTGTGGTCTTTTGCAGCATATGATTTCTCTTTGTCAACATGGAAAATCTTCTTGTCTTTCATCTTTGGTTCTTCAGCTTTGAATGATGTGGTCTTTTGGTCTTCATGGCTGATATTCTTATTGTCCTTCTTCCTTTGCTCTTTGATCTTATGGTCTTCTTGGTCTGGTTCCCCATGGACTTTGCTTGCAGATTTAATCTTCATGTCCATGTCTTTGTCCCCCCTCAAGCAAAGTCATCTCATTCTTCATGATGGCCAAGGTAACTGGAGTGCCTTCAAAAACTTTAGATGGAATCATTGATTGCACTGTAGTATGAACAACTCCATGTCTCTCTGCAAGTAGATCACAAAAATCTTCTATGTAGTGTAGATAAGTCATGTTACTTTTCATAAAGTGTATCCACATATAAATCTTCTTAGTTATCATAGATATGACCAAGAATCTGCTTTAAATCTGTGAGTAAGTGGCAACCAAATTGATCTTCAATGTGTCAAAAAACACAAGTGAAGATAGTGTTAAATCAACACTCTTAAGTATCAAGGGATACTAGAGTTGAAGATGGTGATTCTTGATGCCGATCCTTTGCTTGATGAACCCGTTGTTTGAGTCCCCTCCTTGATGTGTGGCACTGACTTTGGTTAACTTGAGAAACTTGGAACTTGAAGTGAAGTTGAAGCTTTGGAGCTCAAGTCTATGACAGGTCTTCAAATCTTCAATGGGTCTTTAAGTGCTTCAGAGATCTCCCCTCCTTGATTTGATGGACAAATGTTGTTGGAGACTAATCAAATCAGTGAATCAAAGTGGCAGAGACTTGGGTTGAGTGTCAGGAGAGAGAAAATGAAGAATTTTTGAGTTTGAAGGATTTTGGCTATGGTGGATTTTAGGGTTTCTGAGATAGGGGCCTGGTTTTTTTAACATTGCAAGAGCTATGGTGGACCATTTTCAAAAATTTTTACATGTCTAGGAAGCTGATTTCATGGGCTATCAAAGCCTTATGAAAATCGTCAAGATCACTGGCTGTACTGCATGCCCAGAGACGAATTCCGTGAACAGGGGCAGTTTGTACAGATTTCTGCGATTTCCGCAATGCTGGGCTCAATGATGACCAATGTTGGACTATGATGTATCAGGGAGCTTCACCACGAGTAGAGGAATGTTTCTCCAGAAGGAATCGTGGGCTAAGATGGTCTGTAGAGTAAGATATAGAAGCTCCAAGTGTTGTATGTCCTGTCTGGCTATGGCAGACACAGAGCAGAGATTGATAGTTTAAGCAATGCTGAGCTATGGAGTGGCCAATGTCAAGCTTTTAAGTGATAGAAAGAAGCCTTGGGAGTCAAGGAACAAATGTCTAGAAGAGAGCAGGTTCAGATATGACCTATGGAGAGAGATCCAGGAGCTTCAAGTTGACAGGGTGCTGCTGGCTATGGCTGCCATGGAAGCTTCAGTGAGAGTAGAGTTGGGAGATGAAGTCATGAGCTGACATTGAGCTAGATTGAGGTTGAGAGGGACTGAGAGAGCAGATAAGGGAGTTATGCCATGCCCGAGTGGGCTTTGATACCATGTTAGAAATGCGGGATCTAGAGCATGGCAAAGGCGGAAGCTATGGAGGATGGAAGATGAAGATACTACTCATGTTGACATTGACAAAGAAGACAACTGTTACACAAGTGAATTAGGTTTCAAGATTGAGACTTGAACTCATAAACACAATCTTGTGTAGGACTGACAATGACACAGAGACTTGACAGAAAGAGACAAGTACTATTGCATTATCATCATATGAAAGTGATAGTCAAGTACATCATTATATAGGAATGCTTGGTAGCACATTTCATCACTGTGCCTATGGGATCTGTCTCTCTTCCTAGAATGAATTGCATCTTCCTAGCCTAGTTGTTCCATACAAAGGGGCATACATAGGGTGTGATTGGCAGATTCTCAACACAAGACCTCTTCTCTCACACAAAAACTATGAACCTAACTATTAACCTGTGCGCACAATAGATCTTATCAAAATTCCATCCACACTCTCTTTCATAGGATATGCATGAAAGCACAAGAAAAGAGGTTGAGAGTTGCGCAGAAGAAAGAGAGGGAAAAAGAATGGTGAGATTGGAAGATAAAGGAGAGAGGTAGTTGAAACCACATTTTCCAACCTCCTCTCCCACGACCTTTCAAACCTCTTTCTTTAAATTTCATTTTATGGAAGCACAAAATACAAAATTATTCTAAGGTTCATAGCCTTTATAATTTGTTAGGCCAAGTACAAATGAGATTTGCATGTCCAAAAGACCCTGTACTCTGCACTACATTTGACAATACGTAGCATTGATTTTTGACAAATTTTGCACTGAAATAAGGGTTTATCAGCACCTAACTAGGAGGATTCAATATGCCACAATAAAATGATGTATGAGTTCTTAATTCTATTTCTTTCTCATATAATCAACAAAAATATTTTAATGATTGTATAAGAGAACATGAATGAGGAGAATGAAACAATAATGCTTGTATAGCAATATATAGAGGGTAATATTTAGCTCTACTCATAGAAGGCCATACTAGCATAGTGATGAAAAAGGTGGAGTGGCACACTATCCTTTATAATGCGTTTGGAAGAGGGAATCCATTAGAAAGCGATCAATTAAGTGAAACTTTTTTTAGATTAATGGAGGCATTGTAGGAGGTAAACTTGTGGAAATTGGTCAAGGTTGATCAAGAAAGAATAAATACTAATGTGATGTCATGGTGGTTCTTCTCGATGAGCAACATTGTAGTGCATGGATTAGGTGATTAGATTCCATCTAGTACTATCACACTAAGGGGGAGTCTACCGATGTGATTGTGGTGGAGTTCATTGAGCCTTATGGTGGAGAATGGATGCTAACGAATTGAGTTGAGGCAAAGATGTAATTGGACTCTGTGCATGACACAAGTGCATTATGCTATATATATTGAGATATCTATGTCTATATACGTTACTAGATGTAGAGAGGTAAGTAGTATTTGTTTGCATTATGCTCATGTCATTTGTATGTAAGAATATTAAATATATTCATTCCTTTTTCTTAAATTACACTAGGTAATATTTATTATTCATGTTTGAAATGTAGCTATCCATGTTCTTGACATGTGATATAACAATGGCTAACTAGGTGCAAGATATGACAAGAGCTTCCATGAGAGGTTGGCATGTGTTCCCTTGCATTTACACCAATCAAGAGGTGATTTTTAACCTATTATATACTATTAGCACCTTAGTATTTATTGTAGATTTTCTATCAATAATGCATGTTGCAAGTGGCATGCAAAGTGATATGGATATTTGAAGGATAGTCTTGCAAATCTATACAAGAGAGAAGGGGACAAAATCTAGCATCTCAATGTAGGTTGTGATGACCTTGCATCAATAGCATTGGTGGATTTTTGCAAAAGGATGTCATGCTTGTATCACTTCATTGAAGAGGGGACATTTTTAAGGGTGAAGTTAATATAAGTAATTGAACTACTATAACAGAAAAAGCTAATAATACTCTTTTCTTTCATGATATTACATATATATCCTCAAATTTTCCTATGTTCATCTCACTATCCCCCACAACAAGGAAGCTTATTGTGTTTGATCTAAACAAGGTGCATCTACATAGGTGACTCAAGTCATTGAAATCCTTATCAATGAAATCCTTGGAGATATGTAGATATTGTGTTGTCCTACAACCACAAGCCTCTCAGAGTTTCTAACGGATTACATTGTTGATTTCATATTACTATATGGATCTTGGCGAAGGAGGAAAAAATTCCTTTAAGTAATAAGGAGTTATTGCATAAAGAAAATAGTGCAAACATCACTATCTATATTTCTACATGGTCAAGGAAAGTATAGAGCAAGTGCTAAAGATCAATCTAAGGAAAAGAAACATGATAAGATACACTTTGTAAAGTTGTTCAATGATAATATGTGGTAGCACTTTAGCTTTACAACCACACTATTTGTGGATGACAATATGGAAAAGATGCAACATAGCCCACCTAACCCTTTGCTCCCCTACTTTGCTAGAGAATGCCATTTCATCCTCCATCAATGGAGTTGGATTGGAATTGGATATATGTAATGATTTTGTTCATTTGCTCTATGTATTACAAATTTTCAACTTGTATAATGCCACCCATTAAATGTATTTTTCTATAGTATGTCCATGCAATGCAAACTTGGATACCCTTATGTTCTCAAGAGACATACATAATAATTTATTGTTTAAGTTTGGATCATGATAATGTGCATTGTTGGGAGAAAATGTTGATGCATGTTACGAAGCAATAAGAAGTTATTATTATGTGCTCATAAAGCAAATGCAAGGGTCTATTGCAAATGGATATATGGGTTCAAGTCATATTTGAGCCTAATTGAGGAGAGCAAAGAGATAGATAGACAAAGAGAGATGCGTCTACATAGATGTGATTTCACTTATTTGTGTCAGTACGACTAATGCTTTTAGAGAGAGAGAGAGAGAGAGAGAGAGAGAGAGAGAGAGAGAGAGAGAGAGAGAGAGAGAGAGAGAGAGAGAGAGAGAGAGAGAGAGAGAGAGAGAGAGAGAGAGAGAGAGAGAGAGAGAGAGAGAGAGAAGAAAACAAGCATGCAAGCTAACATTTAATGAAGGAACACACTTTATAGTTTTTTGAATCAAATACATAAGGACATGTGGTTTTGTACAAGATTCTTATCATGTAATGCAAACTCACATTTAATTAGGTAGCACACTTAATGGGTTTCAAATCAGATGCATAGGGACATATAGTCCTAATTGAAAAAGTGCAAATCCTAACCATAGTGCGCATAATGTGAAATAATGAATAGAGCTCATTCTTGTGTGTGCAATTTTACCTTCTTTTGCATCATCTACTTGCACCATTACTTGAGAATGAAGAAAAGAGAGAGTGTCTGTGTGAGTGTGAGCTTGAGTGAGGGAGTAGTGTGGGTGAGGCTCATCTTCATCTCTTCTTACCCTCTTGCTTCCATAACTTGAATGGTAAGGAATTGAGTGAGATGTGGTGTTGAGGGAGAGGGGGGCGTCATGAGGATGTGAAAATTTATTACTTTGCTTAGCATTTGATTGAAAGTTAATCAAATGTGCTAATATGGCTTACAGATGTGAGGTGCAAGTTAATTATTTCACAGTGTGGGACCCTTGAAGCTGAGATATTAGTTGGTGCCAAAGGTAAAAGTTGTAATAAGTTATGTTTACTAGATACTAGGTGGTAGATGGTGTCACATTTGGGCTGCTTAAACCAATTTTGGCCACTAATATCAGTGGTGGGTGACATAAAAAACTAGGCATTAATTAATTAATTAATGTTAGTCTAAGGTTAATAATTTCTCGAGGACACTAAGGACACAAATTAGATTAGATAATTTAATTATTGTCTAGTGATTTTTTACACTAAAATATTTGTTAAATTACTTTTTAAAATCAATATCCTAAGAATTAATTTAATAAGCTAGATAATGCTAGAAAATGATATTAGAAGGCTTTCACTTGGCAAAACTTTCCGATGCAAGTGGAAAAGACTTTTAAGGCTAGGAGAGAGAGAGAGAGAGGGTCATTCCAACCTTGTGCAAGCTCAGAGAGACAAAGAGAAGGTTGCCATAGCTACTACAACAATTGACATGTCATTTTCAACAAGAGACCCTCTAAGAGTTGATGACATACCTCAAAGGGACTATGGTAGTAGATGATAACAATTTGAGGGTTGTTTTAGCCAAACAACATCATATTACGCATTCCGACCATGGAGACATCTTTCATGGCTATCTACATGGGGTAGTGACTCATTTCTTCCCTTTTCTCACAATGGAAGTCTCAAATTTCTCTCTCTTTGACATTCTCTCTCATTCTATATCCATTTCTCAACTCTTCTCCAGTAGTTTTGAGCAGTTTGAGTTATTATTGGAGATATTGAAAGATCTCTGCTATAAACCCTAATTTATAGCAGAAAATAGGTTTAACAGCCACCTCAGGATGTTAAATGTCAACACATGAAATTAAATGATTTTAGGGAGATTGAAGAGTCTAGCCAACCAATGTCAATTTTGGTCTATATTTGTCTTACAAAGAGAAGGGTAAATGCAAAGTCCCTAAGCAAACTAAGAGAAATTGGTTTGAAGGCTTGCTAAGTCAGTTTTGATAGTAAAAGGCACTTGGATTAGTGAAGGCAATCAAAGAATCTCAGTTGACTCTATCCATTTGCAATAAAAGCTAAAGAAATACCATAATGAGTGCCAATTTTGGGGCCAATAGGCTACCCATTGTCCAAGACTAAAGTGGTAAAGTGTGCATTTCAATTTATGTGAGTTAGTTACTTGTTGTAATTAGTGTTAAATTGGGTTATTACCACCCTATATGAGGAGAAAGGTTGTTTTCATGGTTCCATTTTTGGGAAACTATCAAATCCCTTGACTTGTTGGGCCCGAGGCACCTAATTGAAGGCCTAAAGTTTTGCTCAAGTTCTACAATTGTGCTAAGTATTCATAGCAAGTATGTCACCTTACAATGAGATGGAATCAAATAGTGACGATGCATGTCATTCTAAAAAATGCACAAAATGAAGGGAAAAATGCAATGACTAATCTTGGAACAAGCTTAGATAATGGACAACAACGAAAAAATGTGGTTATTGACCAAGAGATGGGCCCTTCAAGACCACAAGATACTAATGAGGAGTAAGAAAATGAAGAATATGATGATCATGGCTAAATGCAACAAATGATATCTTTGTTCAATTGGCCAAAGATCCACAATTTGAGAGATTTTTGAATCCTTCCAAATAGGACAACAAGGGCAAGCAGAATATGTCATCTTCAAAGCTTTTGGGTAGCAAGAGGCTTCCAAAGGATAGCCACCATAGCCTAAAGATGCACCTAAGGTTGGGGATGAGCAAAAGAAAATAGAACCTATGGGATTGGATACCCAAATGCAAGGCCATCTTAGTAGTGTTAATCCAATGGATTTTGGATAGATGGGCATGCATACAATGATGGGGCAGCCAAGATACATTGGTGGTGGCATTATTCTCCTGCTATGTTGGATCAGGGACCGCATACTAGAATGTATGACACAACTCCTTATAGTATGCAACAACCAATGCATGGTGTGCAAGGCCCAATGTATTCAAGTATGACAGGTAATATGCATAAAATTATGTATGATAGCATTGATATTGTGCCTAGAGCACCAAGTGGCATGTTTGGTAATGCACCTACACCCCCGAATGTTTATGGAGATCAATTCTTGCAAAATGGATCAATGAGTCAATGAAAATAGCAGCTTAAGCCATTAGGTGCAAGCACAAGGATAGAAAGTTTTTATTATTGGACTCAAAACCAATCGATCTAGCCATGACTAGGTCAAATTGAGCTCCCCCCATAGAGGCCTTCAGGGGGTTGCACCTATAATAAATCATCTATATAACATGTGTTCAAAGGTTATTAAGAAATACCATTTTTTTACATGCTATAATATAAGGCCATAAAATGGCCCCTTTTACTTTCTAGAACTTTTCAAATTGTAATTAAAAAATCCATTTTGTAAATATAAACTTGTAAGTTTTACTATATAATATACCCTTTCTTTTAAAATCACATGGTATCTTATACATTCTATAAGGTGCAACACCCCCCCCCTCTCTCTCTAAGGTAGAGGCCTTCGAGGATCGATCCCATGTATGTGGCAAGATACATGGATGATTTGTTGCTAGGGGTGAATTAAAGAGATGTAACTCTATTGAGGCCCTATGACAATGAATGATGGTTCTTTTGGTTTTGGTAATGACACAATATAGCAAATGCATCCACAAATGCGTTTAGGGGGGTGCACATATTAAAAATCTTCTACATAACATGTATTCAAAGGTTATTAAGAAATACCATTTCTTTATATTCTATAAGGCCATAAAATGATCCCTTTTACTTTATTGAACTTACATAATTTTTAAAAGTGTAATTTAAAAATCCATTTAGTAAATATAAACTTGTAAGTTTTACTAAATAATATACCCTTTCTTTTGAACTCACATGGTATCTTACACATTCTATAAGGTGCACCCCTCCCCCCTAGGTAGAAGCCTTGGAGGACCAAGCCTATATATGTGGCAAAATACAGGGATGATTTGTGGCTAGGGGTGAACTAAAGAGATGTAACTCTATTGAGGGCCTATGACAATTGAGTGATGGTCATGGAAATGGTTCTTTTGGTTTTGGTCATTCTGTAAATATAGCAAATGCACCCACAGAGGCTTTTAAGGGATGCACCTATAAGAAATCATCTATATGACATGTGTTAAAAGGTTAATAATAAATACCATTTCTTTATATGCTATAAGTCCATAAAATGACCCATTTTACTTTGCTAAACTTATGGAATTTTTTCAAATTGTAATTAACAAATCCATTTTGTAAATATAAACTTGTAAGTTTTACTAAATAATATATAATTTCTTTTGAATTCACATGGTATCTTACACATTCTATAAGGTGCACCCCCCCCAGTAGAGGCCTTGGAGGACCCAGCCCATGTATATGGAAAAATACAGAGATGATTTGTAACTAAGGGTGAACTAAAGAGCTATAATTCTATTGAGGGCCCATGACAATGAGTGATGGTCCTGGAAATGATTCTTTTGGTTTTGGTCATGATGCAAATATAGAAAATTCACCCACAAAATCCTTCAAGGTGTGAATCTATAAGAAATCATTTATATAACATGTGTTTAAAGGTTATTAAGAAATACTCTTTCTTTACATGCTATAAGGCCATAAAGTGACCCTTTTTACTTTACTAAACTTAAGAACTTTTTTCAAATTGTAATTAAAATCCCATTTTATAAATATAAACTTGTATGTTTTACTAAATAATATTCTCTTTTCTTTGAACTCACATGGTATCTTACACATTCTATAAGATGCACCCCCCAGGTAGAGACCTTGGAGGACCGAGCCCATGTATGTGGCAAAATATAGGGATGATTTGTGGTGGCTGGGGGGGTGAACTAAAGAACTGTAACTCTATTGAGGGCCTATGACAATGAATGATGGTCATGGAAATGGTTCTTTTGGTTTTGGTCACTCATCATGATGCAAATGATGAGGGTGGAAAAGGGGTGAAGTTTGAGTCCTTCAGTGGTATACAAGGTAAGATAAAAGCCTTGACTTTTATTCAATAATTTGATGCATCCTATTTGGGGGGGAACTTCACTAAATTCTCTAAGATTTGAAAGGCAGAAACTTTCTTGAAGTGGAATGCATTGCAATGGTGGTCCACACTCTTAATGTAACGTGCGGCACTATCAACATGGATACAATTCAAAAAAATGTTTTCCTTAAATTGGTTGACTCGTACATTTGAGGTGAACATCATGATAGCTTGGAACAAACTTGATATAAGGTAATGTTAGAATGTGGAATAGTATAATAAGAAGTTTTACAATGACTTCTTGCCAATAACTTCTTATTATTTGATTCCTCTTCATGAGCAAGTGGAAAAGTATGTCCATGTGTGGCCTAAGAAAATCATGGATTTTTGCATCAAATCCATTGTGTCTAGCATGTCTCATCTCTAGAGACTGCAACTACATCTGATGCATTGCTATATGGAAAAGATTGAAGCTTCCAAGAAAGTAGGGAAAAGCCAAATAAGAAGTTGTCAAAGGTTGAGAAAAGGGAAAGATCTAAAAATAATCTTGAAAAGAGGTCAAAATAATAAGGGCTGAAAATCAGTTACACAATGTAGGGAATTAGGGGCTCCAAATAAATACTTTGTTTGTGAACATGAGAATCACATGGCTAAGGACTGTCCCAATAGACAAGAAGCTAGAAAATCAAAAAATCAGGGAGATCCCAAGGGTAAGAAGCCAAAAACATCAATTGGGTTGATATTGATGAATGTTCTAAGTGATCAACCCAATGATGATTCTACTATGTTATGCATAGCATGGGACAAAATCAAAGAGTAGTATGCCTTGATTTTCTTTGATAATGGAGCACAAGCCAATTTTATCTCTAGTATAGACATGGTATCCCATCTAGGCATTAGAGAGGATGAGATGAGACCCATGGAGAAGTTGGTATGACATGCAAGGGCCATGTAGAGAAACCTATCATATTGCCCTTGGAAAGCTCATTTTTGCACATTCAAGGATATGTGGACAGTGAAGAGTTGTTTATTGTTCCACTTGAGGGTTGTGATGTCTTGCTTGGTATGCCTTGGTACCATTGTATACATGCAGTGATTGGTTCACATGGTAAAGTGATCACTATCCCTCTTGTGCAAATTGTAAAATCTAGATGGGCATAGGTGAAAGGATAAGGCAAATAGAAGGGAATAGGAAAAGAGGACCTTGGCAAGACACCTAGTCATGTAAAAAAGGGGATGGGTGCCCAAAGGATTTAGGGCTTGTATATAAACTCAGAAAGTGAATGAGAATATCATTCTTGGTGTGTGGAAAAAGTAGTTCTCTTCTTCTTTTCTTGTCTTACTCTTGCTTGTGCTTGTGCTTGTGCTTGTGCTTGAGAGAGGGAGTGTGAGAGTGTGAGGGTGAGGGACCGTGGTGAGAGTGAAGCTCTCCATCTTCTCCTCTCTTCTTCTCTTCTCTTCTCTTCTCTTGTCTCGCGTATGCGGCTATGGTGGATGGAGCTTGAAGGTAGAGGGTTGAGCTTGCTTGAGCTCGCATCATGGATCGTGGATCTACCTAAGTGCTTGAGGGAGGAGGCTACTAATTCGGGCATCAAGGTAAGCTCACTACACTCATAGGATCGGAAGCACGTTGGCTAGGTGAGAGAACCATTAGAGCTCGCTTTGAAATGCTTGAAACAATAAGCAGTCCATGGGTCTTGGTGGAGTGTGAGCTCCTACTCCATTTTGGTTTAGTTGACTTGGGACAACAGATTCAAGATTCAACACTTGCGCTCTTCAAATCGAGTGTTGAAGTAGGGTTTCATCCCCGAACCGGTGCTTGATATAGGTAGGAGATTTGGGAGTTCAATCGTCAAAGCAAGTAAGTATTTTGAGTTTTAATGATTAGGCAAATAGGATAAATAATTTTAGTACTACTTGAGCTTTGATTTTTGTTGCATTTAGAGTAGGATAGGACCAATAAATTGAAGCGAATTGCTTTAGGGTTGCTACTATAAACAAGCCCAAAATAGGGAAAAAACAAGGAAAAAAAGGGGTTGAAATCCATTGACAAGTCAAGAGTACGAATGGGGCAACACTTGAGCCCTAGAATGAGGGTTTGAAACCCAAGGAAGAGGGGGTGAAGGCTTAGTTTCAGTCTCAATAGTGTGAGTGAGAGAGAGAGAGAGCTTGAGAGAGAAGAGAGAGTCGACCGTTGCATACAGGTGTTTTTCAGTTGCATTAGGTATATACAAACCCTACCCCTTGTTTATTCTTGCATTCTGGAAGTTTGTCTAGCCTTGCATGCCCAAAATTGTCACCATTTGATTTGGTTTTCATCTTGTTTGGAACCATGACCATCAAAATAAGACGTGAATAACATAGTTCTATTCCTAGAATCAGACTCGAATGTCCAATTTTGCATAATCGGATGGTCTAATTTTGGAAATCAGACCACTGAACACTAGCGTTTACATGTTCGATTTAGATAATTGGACCATCAGAAAATTGGACCATTGGACAATTGAAAGACGACCGGGAATCGAAAAATCGGACTGACCCACATTCAGACACTTGATCAATCAGATTTACTCGTTCGATTTAGATAATCGGACCAATGCACAATTGAACAACAATTGGGAATCAGACACAATTGGATCGTGACCCACATTCAGAAACTTGAGCAATCAGATTTCGACATTCATAATTGGACACATCGGGATCGGACCACCCATAATCGACCCACTCGGATCATCGTCTGAGTGGGCCAATCAAACCAATGATAGTTTGATTTTGATAATCAGAAGCTTGTAAATTAGACACATCTAGGCTAGATAGAGCACCTCTCACAGTAGGGAAACCTTCTAACAGCCTTCCAGATGCATTGAACAACTTGTAGAGCCTCCTGATCCCACAACAAGTGCAACTTGATGACCTAAAAGCGATAGCTAGTGAACTTGTTAGCTATTTGTCCATTTAGAGCCCTAAATTGACCCACTGACCTTGATATTACACCACTGTGACCACCAAGCTAAGAGATAGAGTAGAGGTCCTAGTGAACCCATAAGAGCAACCACATCAATTGTTCTTAGAGCCATATTTGGCCAAAAATGGAATGAGGGGAGAGTGAGAACTGGTTTCATCATCTTGCATTCACACCCCACATTGTTTGTCACTTGAAGTGCACTTGAAAGCTGAAAGCCTATTTTTGCACCGCGCACAAAAAGATCACCACGTATACATTGGGTGAATGTAAGTTGAAGGCTATTAGTAATAAGAAGGAACATACTCAGACATGACAAGGGGAACGAACCCACTAATAGGAGACAATCCTCAGACTTAGACATATGATCGAGAACCCCCGCTAGGACCAAGAGAGAGCCAACATAGAACGCTCTCGTGATGCTATGTGGACACAGTGTGAAAAAGCATGGAATGCATCATCATCCGACTTCTTATTGATCAAGAGAGTCAATGTGATTTGAGTCATTAGTATTAGTGTGAGTTGCATGGATTATCCAAAAATACTAGATTTTTGGATAATTTTAGTCTATTTTTAATACTATTTATTGTAAAAATCCAAAAAATTTAGAAAAGCTTCCAAATTAGGATGGCATGCAAAAAGCAAGTGGCTTTTTTAGCCAATTATGGAATTTTCATAAAAAGGACAGATTGACGAAATTGCACACATCGCGATCGCTGTAAACATGATGAAAACTGCACTTTGAACTGAAAGAAGAAGGAGTGAGATCTAGGAGATCTGTGAGGAAGTGTCCTGGGGTTTTACCCCCCTTTTGGAGCCAATAGAGCTATCAGATTTGGGTTCCGAGCAGTAGAGAAGGAGCTGTAATTTTAATGCACGTTTTGTTCTACTTGTTAGAATATCAAGCTCCCATTACTCTCCTGTCAGTATGTATGACCGACATTAGCTGTGTCTAGCTGTATCAGCAAGTGTGGGACATTAAATAAGTTTGTGGTCTTAGACCTAGTGTGAATGGTCCTACGGACCTTCGTACTATTGTATACACTTATGTTATGCTAGTAGTCTATGAAATAATAGAAGATCAATGAACGACCTGAAGGAAAGATTGCTGCTCCATTACATTGTCTCTCTCCCTCTGTCTTCTAACATGGTATCAGAGCACCCATAACTGGGCTCTATGGAGTGTGTGCAGGAAGAAGATCTGAAGATTGACCTGCCAAGGTTGAAAAGAGAAGAAGGGTTGTCTGCATTGTCTTTCTGAAGGTATGCGTTGGTTTATTAGGTCTCCATTTGGCTCAAGTCTTCGTTGAGGATTGTCTGGCTCTTATCTAGAGCATTTGGAGGTGCCATTGATCACATTAGAGAGGGCATTAATCAGTATGAAGATCAAATGCTATTGTTGTATACTCCTGGGTAGTCTGTGTGATTGCGCCAGCTGACATAATGAATCCCCATGGCTTCTTGTGAAGGCAATGATTAGTACTTAAGTCATCTACAACTTGGTTGCACTCTTTGGAGGGCACTTTATCACCCTGGCATGTTGGTACATGAGCATGAGCTCATCTAGGAGTTCTGAAAACAAATTACAAACCTAGAACAGAAGCCTAAACTATTGTATATAGAGTATACATAGCATATGCAACACATTGGCAAGAGCTTTGAGCTCCTTGGTATGCTCAAAAGGACCTATTGGAGCACATACATGCTATGTAAACATATGTATTGGATATTATGCTTGAAAACTGAAGGTTGTTTACAAAAATACTCAAATTTGGGAGTATTTACTTGGCTGGAAACTGTCATTGAACAGGGCATCATACACTAGAGTCCTCCTGAAGATTTGAAGCCATTTGATGAGCATTTTGAGCTCTATTGAAGTGAGGGTTCATTCAGGAAGCATATGTACTGAGGTTGATGCATTTGGGTTGCATTTTACTGATAAAATATTCAGATCTGAAATTTTATGATAGGCTGAAAACTGTCATCATCATATACTCATTGCTTTGAAGAAGTACATGCCTTTTGTTACCCACAGGGAGTTGTATGGTACGGGATATGACTATCGAATGCTATGAGCATTGAAGGCTCTTAAAAACTGAAATCTGAATCTAGAAACAAATGTATTCACAGGGTATTGGCTGGTCATAAACAGTGAATGCATTATATGACATTGCCTCTTACAGATAGAGTGTCTACGGATGCTTGTTTGGTCATGTATTGATCTGTACACATTGTGGCATATGTATGAAGTGGCTTGAGGATCTCTTGGGCTGAAATACATCTTGGTTTGACAGTTTATTGGCTGCATACAATCTATGAGTAGATTTATGTCACTTGTACTTGCTGGATATGCACTGTTTTGTGCCCATATGACTGTCTAGTTGCCTACATATACTGGCAAATATCTGGGAAAGTTTGGAGCATTTATGATAAGTTTTAAAGTGGTTTTTGATAGTAAAATCACTGCTGGTTACTGAAAAATTGCAGGTTTCAGACTGCGTATTCTCTTCACTGCAGTAAACTTGTATGACACAGGGTTACAGTACCTGCAAAGTCTATGTACTGATTGATGTACCTACGGGTTATACCACATGTTTGTGGATGTTTTTGAGGTTGTAAAGGGCTGAAATTCCCTAGTTTTTTGCAGAGAATAGCTACAGAAAACTATCATAAACAGTCAAGGACTGAAGTTGGTCAGAGTGACTTGTTGGCTTGTAGGAAGTCATGCAGTGACTAGATACTATCTGGTACAATATGGCTAATGCAGAAAGGACTGACAACATAACCCAGATAGTGGGGGAAAAGCTTGACAGTAACAATTATGCCATATGGAAGTTCCGCATGGAGAACTTCTTAATAGGGAAAGGCTACTGGGAGTTGGTGACTGGAGCAGAAGGTGAACCTGAGCTCCCAGATAGACCTACGACTGATCAGAGACGATTACACCGAGCTTGGACAGAAAGAGCTTGTAGGGTGCTGCACTGGCTGTCTCTATGTATATTAGATGCCATGGTAATGCAAAATTGCAGCTCTCCTACGAATGCATGGGACATATTGGTCAAGTACTATGGCACAACCACAAGTCCCAAAAAGATACATTTGAAGCAAAAGTTCAACAACATGGAGAGAAAGAGCAGATCTATACAGGATTATGTCACGGAGGTTAAGACCATTGCGGATCAGCTAGCATCTGTTGGTTCACAGGTTGAAGATGAAGACATGGTTGTTGTGAATTTGAATGGCTTGGGGCCTGAGTATAAGTCTTTTGATTTCAATGAGCTGGTTGCATTGCTTATCCATGAAGAGGTTAAGCTTGGTTTGGCTACAGGATCTAGCAGTTCTAAAAACAAGGATGCAGTTTTCTATTCTAATTAGTGCAGCCGTGGCAACCGTGGTAGAGGCTATGGATCTGGTAGAGGAGGCCAGCAGAATGCATCCTATGGCAATAACAACCAGCAAGTATCAAACACAAGAGGTGGTGGAAACTTTAGAGGCAGGGGGAGATCTAGCCCTAGAGGTAGAGGCTCCTGGCAATAGCAGTGTCCATCTGACAATCCGAATAAGGATAAGGATTGTCATTACTGCATGAACTATGGTCATATTGCCAAGGACTGCTGGAAGAAGCAGGACAATTAGAAAGGCAAACAACATGGACACTTTGCTACGCTTAGTCAGGTAGATGATACTTTAGGAGATAGATTGTTTGCCATGCAGTATGTAAAAGACATGGCTGCTGAAAAATCCACTGATAATGCAGTTTGGTATATTGATTAAGGGGCATCGAACCACATGACCCCTCATGGTGATTGGTTCACTGATATGGTGGCTGAAAAACATGGCTATGTCTGTACAGGTGATGACACGCAGCATAGCATTGAACATAAAGGCAAAGTGCCTCTTGTGGTTCATGATGGTAGAAAGAAAAATTTGCATGATGTACTGCATGTTCCATTGATTACAAAGAATTTACTGTCTGTCGATCAGATGAAAGGAGCAGAACTTGCAGGTTAGATTCAATAAGCATGGCTGCTTTATTGAAGAGTTTGGAAATGGATGCAAGTTGATAGCTCGCGGTCACAGAAATGGCAGAATGTTTACTCTTGATGCTACTTTGCCAAGAGCTAAATTCAGCTATGTTTGCCCATGGTTCTGGCACTATCAGAGATTTGGAAATTTGGCACAAGAGAGTGGGGCATGTAAATTTGCAAAGGTTGCAAATTATGCAGTAAAAATAGCTTGTTACAGGTTTACCCAAGTTTCAATATTCAGATATTGGTCATGTTTGCGATGCTTGCCAGTTTGGTAAGCAATCTAGGTTGCCATTTGTCAGGTATGTAAGGCAGAGTACACGTCCGTTGTAGTTAGTGCACTCTGATGTTTGGGGGTCAACCCATAATGCATCTATGGGAGGCTCTAGACACTATGTGACATTCATTGATGACTTCAGTCGCTATACTTGGGTCTATATTCTGAAGAAAAAGGATGAGGTGTTTGCTATTTTTCAGTAGTTTAAAAAGTAGGTTGAAAAGGAATTTAAGTGCTATATCTCTTTCTTGAGATTAGATAGCGGTGGGGAGTATGTGTCAAATGAGTTTGTCAATTTTCTGACTGAAAATGGCATATGCAGGCAGCTTACCTGTGGCTACACTCCTCAGTAGAATGGGGTAGCTGAAAGAAAGAACACGGTCTTGATGGAAGCTGCTTGTGCCATGATGAATGAGAAGAAGATGCCGCTCTATTATTGGGCTGAGGCTATTATGACAGCCATGTATATCTTGAATCTGACTCCCACTATAGGTATTCATGAGATGACACCGTTTGAGAAGCTGTATGGCTATAAGCCGGATGTAAGTCACATGAAAGTCTTTGGCTATCTTGCCTATGTGCACATTCCAGATGAGAAAAAGAAGAATTTGGATCCAAAAGCGCATAAATGTGTTTTCATTGGATATTCGTAGGAGAAGAAGGCATACAAATGCTATGATTCCTCTACAAGGGAGACTTTGGTGAGCAGGGATGTTATTTTTGATGAGATGGGTTGTTGGTATGTATCAGCGGCTACAGTGCCATCGGATATGCCTTCCACTCATGTATCTACAGTTGATTTGCAGCTAAGCACTGCTATGACAGGACCTAGTAGTCAGACAGTATCCCCATGGACAGGGAGATTGAGGAGCTCACCGTCCACTGACACCAGTATGTCAGTGAGGGGGAGATATGATGTCTTGGACAGTAAAGGAAAAGAGAAAGTTACTGAGGATGCATTTGGTATGATGACACCTGGTAGAATGACTTCTGGCTACTATGAGTCTGTTGACGCTTTACACAGTGAACTTGGTATTCCGACTGTCTATACGCCCGGCATAACAGGTATATTCCATTTCATGAGAGAGGGGAATCGAGCAGTGCACCACAGCCTAGACGCTCACAGAGGGTCAAATATCCTGTTGACAGGTTAACGTACAGTGGCTACTTTGCAAAGCATTATGCTTACATGACAAAAGTGATGGAGATCAAAGAACCAGGTACATATGCTGAAGCAGTGAAAGATGAGAATTGGTGTGCAGCTATGGATGAAGAAATGAATGCCTTGGCTGAAAATAAGACATGGGAACTTGTGCCACTACTTGAAGGGAAAAACATCATTGGCTGCAAATGGGCCTACAAAATCAAATGCAAGTCAAATGGCAGTGTGGAAAGGTACAAAGCCAGGCTAGTTGTTGCTAAGGGGTATGCCCAATAGTATGGACTTGATTATGAGGAAACATTTAGCCATGTTGCCAAAATGGCAACCATACGTACTGTGATTGCTTTGGCTGCTGCTAGAGGATGGAAATTACAGTAAATGGACATTAAGAATGCCACATGTATCTATTTGGCATGCCCGTTTGGGCCATATGTCTTTGAAGGGAATGAAAATGCTTTCTGGTTTGTAGTACTTACCGCCCCTTGATTATGCATGTTTTAATTCATGTGAGCATTGTCTTTATGGCAAGCAGACTAGGTCTACGCACATAAGAAGTCTGGTAGGCCACGCATGAGTAAGCCCTTGGCATTGGTATATTCTGATGTCTGTGGGCCCATGCCTTGTCAGTCTATGGGTGGTGCAAAGTATTTTGTTACGTTCATAGATGATTTTTCACGAAAATTTTGGGCTTATCCCATTAAGCTGAAATCCAATGTCTTGGTTGTGTTTCAGAGATGGCTTGCATTGGTTGAGAACCAGTCTGGGTATAGGCTTAAATGCCTAAGGGCAGATAATGGGGGTGAGTATGTCTCACGTGATTTTGAGTAATTATGTGATGAGAGGGGTATTAAGCGTCAGTTGACCGCCCCCTACACCCCCCCTAGAATGGTTTGATTGAGCGGATGAATAGAACCATCCAGGAGCATGTATGTAGTATGCTTAGCCATGCACGCCTACCACAGAGCTTTTGGGTTGAGGCAATTAGTACAACTGTGCATGTCATAAACAAATCACCCTCTAGTGGTTTGGATTTCTAGGTTGCAGAGGAGGTATGGACTGGAAAACCTCCCTCTTATGCGCATCTCCGTGTCTTTGGATGTGAGGCATTTTGCCATGTGCCTAGGGACAAGAGAAGTAAGCTACATCCTAAGAGTGTCAAATGCATTTTCCTTGGTTACGGGGATGCATGCGAGATGGGTTATTGTCTCTGGGATCCACAGGCGCAGAAAGTCATCCGCAGTCATGATGTAGTCTTCCATGAAGACAAGATGCATCGGCAGCCTAAGAGAGTTATTGAGATCCACAGGGTCATATTTCAGGAGGAGCCGAGAGCTCCCGCACAGCCAATTGGATAGCCTACAACTACAACAGATGCTCATGGTTAAGGTGTTGGATAGGCAACTGGGCAGGTAGCAGAGCCTGCCGTGAGACGGTCTACTAGAGACAAACATCCACCTAATAGATTTCAGCCCTCGATGCATTATGTCTTGGTTACAGATGTAGGAGAGCCTTTCACTTATAATGAGGCTATGCGCAGGGGTGACAGTCACTCTTGGGAGAGGGCTATGCAGTCTGAGATAGACTCCTTGCATAATAATGACACTTGGGATTTGGTTTCCTTGCCTACATGCAAGAAGGATTTGCCATGCAAGTGGGTGTACAAGCTGAAAAGTACCCCTGGACACCCCAAGCCGGCATACAAGGCTAGATTGGTAGCAAGCAAGAGCATGGTGTGGAATTTGATGAGGCCTTTTCTTCTATGGTTAAGATGACTACCCTACGCTTAGTCTTGGCTTTGGTTGCTCAGCTTGACTTGGATTTATACTAGATGGATGTCAAGACGGCTTTCTTACATGGAGACTTGCATGATGAGATTTATATGGAGCAGCCTAAGGGCTTTGCAGAACCTGGCAGGGAGCACCTAGTGTGCAAATTGAAGAAAAGTCTTTATGGCTTGAAACAGGCACCTAGGGAGTGGTATCATAAGTTTGATGCCTTATGCAGTCATAGGGCTACAGCAGGAGTGCTATGGATCCGTGTCTTTACATGAAGAAATCCTGTGATGGTTCTTTATTGATTTTGGTACTCTATGTGGATGATATGCTGATAGTAGGGAAAGCTCATGATGAGCTAGATGCTCTTAAGGCTCAACTCAAGAAGATCTTTGAGATGAAAGATCTGGGACATGCTGCTCACATACTTGGTATGCACATTAGACACAACATGCATTAGGGACTCCTCTACTTGTCACAGAGGGAGTACATTCATAAAGTCCTTGAGCGCTTCTGCATGTAGGACATAAAGCCTATTGGCTATCCATTGCCTTCTTATGTGAAGGTATCACAGGCTGATTGTCCGCAGATAGATGAGAAGAGGGCCGAGATGGCCAAGATTCCCTATGCCTCCGCAGTGGATAGTCTTATGTATGCCATGATAGCCACTCGTCTAAATATTGCTTCTGTAGTTGGTGTTGTGGCATGCTATATGGCTACACTTGGTAAGAAGCATTGGGATGCCGTGAAAGGTATCACGAGGTACCTGAAAGGCACTGCAAATATGTGCATATGCTATGGCAGCCAGGATATAGGAGTCGTGGGGTACACTTACTCTGATTATGCAGGACATGCAGATAGTAGGAAGTCCACTTCCGGCTATGTATTCACCTATGCTGGAGATGCTGTTTCTTGGATGTCCAGGGTGCAGAAATGCATATCCCTTTCTACTACAGAGGCTGAGTATGTTGCAGCCACTAAGGCTTGCAAGGAGGCCATTTGGTTGGGTCGTTTGGTTGCTGACCTTAGTATTGATGCTATCCCTACACTGCATTCAGATTCTATGAGTGCTATTCAGTTAGCCAAGAATCTGAGCCAAGAATCCGGTCTTCCATGCGAAGATAAAACACATTGAGGTGAGGTATCACTTCATACATGGGGTCGTTAAGGACAAGTCTGTTGACCTTGTCAAGATCTCAAACTGACCAGAATCCTATAGATCTGCTCACGAAAAGCCTCTATACGAAGCACTTTGCCTTCCTCAAGAGGTTGATGGGCTTGGGATGAGATGACATCTTTCCTCATCCTGTTGTACATGTGTACACGTTGTACTGTCTTTTTCTTTTTTATTTTCACTCCTCACTAGGGCAGATTTGCCTTTAAGTGGGAGGTTGTTGAGGGTAAAGGCGCCTCTGCCTAGCTGCCTATGTATTACTACACTGACAGTCACTGCCACTGCACATTGCAAGTGGTGGCTGCCCATCACTATCACTTTATTCTTTATTCTTTTAGTGACAATTTGAATAAAGGAAGGTCTAGTCACACATTGTGACTGTTGGAGTTCCCATTTCTTGTCTCTCTCTTTCTTGCTCTTGCTCTCCTGCCATAGCTCTCGAGTGCAAGCTTCAATCCTTCTCACCTTTCACTATTATCCTCTTAAAAGGCATACCCTTCTTCTACAAAGCAGGTAGTGGAGATGCAATTTTAGCAAAATTATGTTAGATACTAAGAAGCATAGATCCAAAGAGTTACGGATCTCATATACATTCCTCAAAGGTGGCCATGAACATATTATCTCAACCTTTCCAGGGTCTATATGAATACCTTTAGCCGACAATTTGTGCCCGAAAAAGTTTATCTCATGCAAGAAAAATTCACTCTTATTGTCATTAATAACTAGTCTATGCTTATGCATCTCATTCAGCACAATGTCCAAATGCTCTCTATGCTTTACTTCATTCTTTGACTAGACAATCATGTCATCAAAGAATGTGCCAATAAATCCCCTATGTGGCATGAAGATGTGATTCTTCATGTGATTAAAAGTGACAGGAGCATTTATAAGTCCAAAAATCATGGCAAGAAACTTATACAACCCAAAAGATGACTTGAAAGCTATTTTAGGCACATCCTCTAGTCTAATGTATATCTAATGATATACACTTTTCAAATCTATAGGGCTAAATATGGTTGTCCCCTACAATTTATCCATAACATCATCAATCTAAGGGACAAAAAAATATTCTTTATTGTGATTTTATTCAAAGCATGATAGTCAATGCACATATACCCCATGAACTATCATTTTCTTGCACCAAAAGAATTGGAGAATAAAAGGAAGATGAGCTGGGCTAAATCATCCATTTTTCTAATAGCTCATTCACATGACTCATTATCTCCTCCTATTGGGCTACACACCTGGCTCATTATCTCCTTCTATTGGGTTGCATTTACCATGTAGGGTGGCTTATTAGGTGGGTTACTTCTAAGGATAAGATCTATGCCATGATCTTTTAGCCTTTCAGGTAGTAGAGCTGACTTGGAAGTGATTGAGAGAACCAATCAACAACATTTTCATTATCAATCTTATCCCTTAGTAAAAAGCCAAGTATAATGAATGATACCATTTGGGCTTACTAATGCTCTAGCTATCTTTCAAAGTTTGATAAATAAGATTTTGTAGCCTTTCCTCTTCCTGTTTGGCATCTCAGCTATAAGTGACTTGAATGCATTCCAACTCTCTACTAGTATGTTCTCTTTCTTAATATATCTCCACCAAATATGTACAAACCCTTCCAAATGTAATGAGGAAAAATAGATCTTCATATCATCAATTCTAGGGAGTATATGAGAATAGGACTCTAATTTTGAAAAATCCATTCCTTTGGGTTGGATGGTGAAGATGACTATCCATTGTACTTTGCCAAAATAATTTTTTCTTTCAATTCCCTTTTGTGAAAAGGTTATTGTTCCAAAATAGGTTGATCATGATTAATAGGTATTGAACCTCCAAAAATGAGATGGTACTCTTCCAAAAGGTGGCTGAGAGTTAGTGTGAAGCCTTGCTGATGGTAGAGGACCTCTAAAAACTTGAGGATTCAGCCCATAAGCTTGGGGATTAGCATTGTTCATGTTATCTAAATAGTCATCATGCCTTTGTGAAGTCTCTCCTACTACATAGTGACTATTGGGAATACCCCTTCATCCAATAATTCCTTGACTTTGACCATTTTGATTAGGTGGCTAAAGTGGGACTGACGGGTCACTATTTGATTATTCTTTTTCCTTAGTATCCTTGGTTTCCATTTGCATTTGCATCCATTGAGAGAATTGATGGATTTTACTAATTTGTCAATTGAAGCCTTCTTTTGGATAATAGAATCCACCAACTTCTCAATAGAAGACTTTGTTTGATGACTAGACAACACGATTTGTTCAACTCTAGATAGTAGCTCCATGTAATGAAAGGAGCTGAGGGGAGAGAGAAGGAGAGCTGAGGAGAGAGAAAGAGAAGAAGAAGAAGAAGAAAGAAGACTAGAAGAGGAGAGAGAAAGAGAGAAAAGAGGAGAGAAAGGAGAAGGAAGCCATGGAAGCTAGAGATGAAGGTGAAGAGTGTGATCTTGATAATAAATGGTTGGCCTAATCTGGGGCTCTTACACCTTAAATACCCCGGTCAGTGTGATGGGGTGTCTAAACCCTAGTCATTGTGTATCCCCTTTGTTACAATCCATCCCCATTTCAAAGGTTTTTGCCCTAAAAAACAATGAGAAATAGAGGGGAGTGATGGGTGGGCTAAGGGAGGGTTGCAGAGTACTACTCAGAGCCCTTTGACAATGAAGAATAGGTGTGGAGAGACTAGGGACATCATACAGTCCTGAACTGGTTTGTTGAAGTAAATAGATCATAACTTGTGATAGGCTGCTCCAAATAGGGTGTACTATATATTGAAACAGATCTTATGATGAGTACTTTCAGCCTATGTAGAATGCACGTGCATGTGATTTGAGTAAGTAAAAAACTGTTCTAAAACAGTGTACAGCCTACGGGCGGGAAGTGGGCAAATTGGGACATGACTAGCTAGTCTTCCAGCTGTTGGGGTTCACGGCGGTAGGGAAATTCATCAAGGATGGTTGTTGGATGCCAAGAGGCTTCTTCCAAGGGTAGTCCTTGCCATTTGATGAGGTATTCTTTGATGGATCATGATCGTAATAAGTGCTTATCTCGCTACCCAATGATTGCTTTAAGAACATATTGAGTGATGTCCTCTTTATTTATGGGGGGAAGTTCTTCCACATAGTCCACTAAGGAGCCTATAAAGGGTTTTAGCTGACTGACAAATTGTGGATTTTGGTGGTAGGGGGGAGTTCTAAGTGGTAGGCCAAGTCCCCAACTCTCTTCAGGATGTGGTATGGGCCATAGAAGCGATGGGCTAGCTTGTTACTGCTGCTCTCTTTGAGAGTGGAGTAGGGGACTTAGCCACTTTCAAAAGGACCAATTTCCCCTCTTGGAATTCCAAATGCCTGTGTTTTTCATCAACATAAAGTTTCATGTGTGTTTGGGCCTTGTGAAGATTCATTTTGCATTGCTGAAGTAAAGCTTGCATGTGATCCAATTTAGCTTGACTCTGAGGATTGATCTTATCAATAAACAAGACTGTAGGAAGTGGAGCCTTATACCCATATAAAGCCTCAAAAGGGAAAACTCCAATGCAAGAGTGTGTGGAGTTATTATATGCAAACTCAGCCAAGTGAAGCCAATATCCCAACTGTAATGTATATCATGGCAAAAGTGCCTCAAATATATCTCAAGCCATTTGTTCACTCTCTCACTTTGGCCATTAGTTTGAGGGTGGTATACAGTGGATATGGAGCAAGCTTGGTCTCCATGGAGGTGAAAACTGTCTGCCAGAAGTTGCTCATAAACTTTGCATCCCGATCATGTACTATGACTTGTGGTAAGCCATGAAACTTAAAGACATTTTCCATAAATTAAGTGGCCACCTGAGAGGTAGTGTATTGGACCTTAGTGGGGATAAAGTGGGCAGCTTTGGTGAGGCGATCAACTACCACATAGATACTGTTCCATCCTTTCTTAGTCACGGGAAGGCCAGTGATAAAGTCCATTGTGATGTGAGTCCATTTCCCTTTAAGGATAGGGAGAGGCTACAAAAGGCCAGTGGGCCTGAGTGTACTATCCTTGTTCTGTTGGCATGAAACACATTTGGTCACAAAGTCCTTGACATCCCTCCATAAGCCTTTCCAATGAAAGCTCTTGGCAATCATGCCATATGTTTTGAAAACACCCAAGTGACTGGTAGTGCGGCAAGAATGCATTTCTTCCATGATCTTGTGTGTGAAGGGGGAAGTGTGCGGGATGACAATCTTGCCATGGGACCAAATAAGACCATGCTTAAGCTGATATTGGGAGTTTTCAATCATAACCCCATGCTGTAATTTCTGAAATATGTGGCTGAAATGATCATCTAACAAGTAAGCCTCTTGGAGCTCTTCAACCCAATCACTGTGCAATTCTGAGATAGATGACACTCTGCATGCCCACATTCAAGAGAGAGAATCAGCCACAATATTATCCTTGCCCCGTGTGTGAGAAATATCAAAGTCATAGTTCTGTAAGGTTGCCACCCATCGCCTTTGCTTAGGAGTCAAAGTGGGCTGAGTCAAGAAGTATTGGAGGACTCGGTGATCGCTTTTCACTTGGAAGTAGCTGCCATACAAATAGTGGTGCCATTTCTTGATGGCATGGAGGATGGACAACATCTCTTGGTCGTATACATTCATTTGCATCTCCTTCTCATCAAGCTTGCGACTTTCAAATGCAATCACACCATGCTCTTGCAACAATACTGCACCAATACCCCATCCACTGGCATCACAATGAATAGTAAAGAGCTTAGAGAAGTCAGGACAAACAAGGATGGAGGCTGAAGTAAGCGTGTCCTTTAACTGTTTGAAGCTATGATCTGCAATGGCATCCTAAAAGAATGACTCTTTTTTCAAGCGATCAGTCAAAGGTGCTGCAATGGTGGCATAGTGCTTAATGAAGCGTCTATAGAATGAAGAGAGACCAAGGAAGCCACGCAAGGAAGTGGTGGTGGATGGAGTGGGCCAATCCTTAACACATTGCACCTTTTTGGGGTCAGCCTGTATACCATTTTTGCTCACAATCTATCCCAAGTACTCCACATATGTTTGCATGAATATACATTTGCTCTCCTTAGCAAAGAGTTGATGCTCTCTCAATATGTCAAACACTCTTTGAACGTGTGTCAAGTGCTCCCTAGATGACTTGCTGTAAATGAGGATGCCATCAAAGAAGACAAGCACGAACTTGAACAGAAAAGGCTGCAGGATTTTGTTTATGAGGCTTTGAAAGGTGGCAGGGGCCTTAGTCAACCCAAAAGGCATTACAAGAAAATGGTAAAGGCCACGATCATTCCTGAAGGCCATTTTGACCTCATCTCCTACCCGCATACGAATTTGATGGTAGCCAGAGTGCAAGTCAATCTTACTGAAAAAGCATGCCCCTTTTAACTCATCCAGTAAATCAATTCATGGGATGGGGTAGCGGTTCTTCATTGTAATTTTGTTCAAATCTTCGTAGTCAATACACATGCAAAAGGGGCTATCTTTCTTTTTGACTAAGAGGACAGGGGATGCATAGGGGGAAGAACTTGGTTCAATGAAATCCATCTCCAACAATTGCTTTGCAACCTCTTCATGCTCACACTTGGAGAGTCTATAGGGGGGTTTGTTCACTGGCTTGGAATGGGGCTCTAGGTCAAATGGGTGATCCACTTGTCTCTTTGGAGGGAGGGATGTAGGCATTTGAAATAAGTCATTGTATTCCTCAAGTAAGGCCTGCAAGGTAGAGTCATGTGATACTACTGAGGGCTGATAAAAAGTGTCCTTATTCAATTGCAAAACAAAGATCTGTGAGCATTTCTTAAACTCCCGTTTGAGTTGCTTTGCTGTAATGAGATGAAAATCAGCATGATCTCAAACTCCTTCTAGTTGGATAGGCTATCCATGCATCATAAACTCCACGTAAAGCTGAAAGAAGTCCATAGTAATTTTCCCCAATTGTTTCAGCAAGGCAACATCAATGGGGCCCATATCTAGGGCAATCAGATCAACCAATGCCACATAATTTGCAGCCAAGCATAAGGGAACTGCAGGACATACATGTGTGCTGATTTCTTCTTCTCCGTTTGCTACTTGGACCTTCAAGGGGTGGAGTAATGCCATAGGAGTACATTTCAACTGATCAATGGCTAATTTATTGACAAAACTGTGAGTGCTTCCACTATCCACAAGGATAAAAACATGCTTCCCATTGATACTGCCTTGAATGCAAAGGGTATTGGGGCTGTGGGAGCCTATCCAAGCATCCAAGGAGATCGAGCAAAGGGAAGTGGGAGGTGGGTGGGATGTTAAATCAAGTATCTTTGAGGGAGCACTGCCCGGGTCAAGGGAAACCCATCCTCTAGGTCATAGAATTGCTCATGATCAACATCCTCCGTGGGCTCAATCAGATCAATGGCTAGGTCATCCTCTTCATTGTGCCAATCTTCCATGACATACATGATGTGAACTTTGACCTTACCTGTCTTGTACGGGCATTTGGAGGCATGATCAGTTGTATACTTATCTCCACATTTAAAGCATAGGCCCTTTTCTTTCTGTTCCTTCACAACATCTAGGGAGATGAACCGTTGACTACTGGATCCATGGGAAGGTGATGCAATGGGCTGTTTATTTTCAGCATACCTATTTTCAGCAATAGAGCCCGATGTTGTCCCAAAAGTGCCAATTTTTCTTGCAGCATGTAAGGCGGGGGTAAATGGGTACTTTGGGGCTGTTATTAGGCATAGAAGAGCTTGAAAACCACCTGCGTATGGGGCTGATCGTGAAGGGATGCGGGGAGGTCCAACAACTTACTGAAAATTCTCATTCTTACGGTACTTTCTTGCATATCTCTCAGCCAGTTCGATTGCATCAAATAGTGTAGTGGATTTTTGGGCCATGACATCAGCCAAGAGACTCGGTTCCAACCCATAGATATACTTGTGAAATTTAGCATCGTCACTGATGCTTTTCACATACATGGTCAAGTTCATGAACTGATTTGTGTAGTCACGTACAGTGAGATTACGTTGGTCAAGAGTGTACCATTGTCTTGCCAACCATTCTTTTTCCACAGGGGACACAAAAACTTGGACCATATGCATTTTGAAATCTTTCCAATCAATGAACTATTGATTCTCCCGATTGATATAGCACCACCAAGTGTGGGCGAAACCTTCCAAATGGAGAGAAGCAAAAAGTATTTTCTGATCATCAATGTGGGGGTAGATGTTGAAGTAGGACTCCAACTTGGACGTCCATTCTTCCAGGTTAGATGGTGAGGGGGTTTGCCCATTGTACTTTGTGAGAATGATCTTGTCACGCAGATCATAGGGGCCATGTTGCCCATGAAATCCTTGATGTCCATGCATCCCATAGTGGCCATACATGCCCTGTTGTCCATACATCCCTTATGGTGCATTTAGCCCATGTTGTCCATTATAGCCATGCTGTTCATGAATGCTAGGTTGGCCATTTGTATCATATTGTCCTTGATGGGACTGATTCATATGTGGTGCATGGGGGCTCCCAGGTGGAGCGGGTGAAATTCGACCCAAGGTGGGAGAAGGCCTCAAGTAAATGTTGCCGGCATGGTGGACGAAGGAATTCAATAGGGGCTCATCATGCGTATGAGAGGGTTTCCCGATCTCATAAGTGGAAGGGGAAATTCCCTTAGCATCAAGTATACCTTGTGGGCCATGTGACGGTTCCTGATGTGGAGGGCGCCTAGACTCATGTCTAGAGTCATTGGTCTTCTCTTGGGATGAAGCGATCAGTAAGTGAGCAACAAGGGCAGGGAGCTGTTCCAAGGTCTGTTGGGTCTTTGAGTTTGAGATAGCCATGTTCTCGATCGCTTCATCAAACTTGGACATCATTTGGTGGTGGTTGGTGACCATATCATTGTGGTGTTCCATATGACGGAGCTCATGTTGGCAGAGGGTGTGATTAAGAAGGGCATACGGGTCCATTTCGGGCATTTCCTCCTGTATGTCACCATGGTAATATTGCATTGATCTTGTTTCCTTATTCATGGAGGTCCGGGAGTCTCTAATCTCCCTATGGAGTTCCTCTTGAGCCTTGCTTTTTCCTTTCTGGCCAGCCATCTGGGTGTAGTCCACAGGACCTATTGTCAGTAAAACGGGCGTAACTCTTAGTAAGAAACTCCGATTGCTGAGGTTTTGGGCTCAAGTCGGAGGGGAAGACGGCCTTTGAGATGAGCTATTGACCTTTATGACAGAAAATGATCAGAATTTTCTGTAAGGGTTTTATAGTGCCTGTCTTGGAGCGGCGGTTTGCAACCGGTCTGCAACCTGTCCATAGTGACCCTAGTGCACAAAAATGGGCATAACTTTCACATTGTAACTCCAATTGGGGAGATTTTTGATTCAAACCGGAGGAGACAAAGTCCTCTTCATGATGAGCTATATGCTTCACCCCTAGATTTAGGACATACTTTTTTGCAATGGGATCTTTGTGACAGTCCTGCAGGATTGTGACAAAAAACATTGCCTGTCCTTTAGTGCCAATGTCTTACATGGATAGAGCATAGATCAAGGGGCCTGATCTGCCACATCAATAGCATCTTGAGAATACTAAACATAATCTTGAGCATAATTACATACCCATCAACTCTACCATGCATGCATAAGTACATTCACTTCCATACATCTCCATTGACTACATGTGCCTCAAGCGGCATACATGGGTGCCATTAGCATTGTGGGGTATCCAAGAGGGATCATTGGGGCAGGGAAGTGGGGCTTATGGAAGTACCTGCACCTGCAAAGAAGTATTGGGCTTTGGATCATCGGGAGGTGGTCAAATCGGGCTGGGTTGTGCACCCCTTTAGGGTCTTAAGTGGTAAGGGAGGGTCACCTCTCTTTTGTCTTACCACCTCGCCTGGCATCGACCTTTTTCCTTAGCCAAACTATACATGGCAGACATTTTTAATTAGCAATCAGCATGAGATGCATTAGAAAGAAGACATTGGGCCTTTTCATGAGATGCAAGGAATGATGAAGGTTGGGGTAGGGGTTACCTTGGCAGTCCAGTGACTCACTAGCTACTACTTACCCAATTTACAATGGCTAATATTCATCCAAGATCATAAGACAAGGTAGGGGTTAATGTCAGCCATTACAATGAAATCTAGGAAGAGGTATGATGCTTGTATGCAATCTTAAATCTCTCCAACAATGGATTAAGCTCAGTAAGTGGCTAAATTGAGAGATTAAGATCAAAATAGCATACCTCTTTAATGCTTGTGACGATCGTTGAAGTCGGAATCATCATGATGTTGCTTGCTCCATTGATCAAGTCTGGTTGTTGGTTGGGCATCCGTAGAAGAATGCTTCAGCATTTGAGTGCTCTTGCTGATGAAGAAGGCTCCCAAGCTTATCCCTGAGCTTGAGCTTCAAGAATGGAAAGCTTTAAGTGAAGCTTTCATGTCTGCCCGCAAAGCTCCCATGCATGTTGAGCTCAATGGCTTCATCCGGCAAGAGGAATCCTTCACACGTTGAAGGGGTTGTGGGGTTGAGCTCTCCAGGTCTTCAATTAGGGGAATCCATGGCTATCCCAAACTATTTCCAATATTCCCAGCTGCTGTCCACCATGGGAGTTGATTCCTAAGAGCAAAGATGCCAAAGGGGGAAGGCCAAAGTGCTAGAACAATGCCCTGGAGTGGTAGGGAGGGGAGGGCAGCAAGACGAGAAGCGACAGGAGGGCTGGGGAGGAGCATGACAGCTAGCGCAAAATGTGCCGAAAATTGGGGGCTGTCCTGTAGGCCTCCTGGACAGCAAATCCCCCTAGTCCACCCATTGATTAGGAGCTTGGGAGGTCAAGGAAGAAGTCCCAGGGCTGGTTGATGTCGGGGAGCACCCTCAGGTCATATTTCTTGGGGTTTCTTTGGGCTAGCAGCCATGGCAACTTGTAGGAGAAAAGAGAGAAAGAGGGCTGAGGCAAAAAGTAACTGAGGTTTTGTTCTCTTCCAACTCCTGGGACTCTAAACTTGGCTTGGAACCCTTAAAATTTGCACAAAAAGAAGTGACGACCTACTATTTTAATCATTTTATCTCGAGATATGTTTGAGTCTCCAGCCATAGCTCCTGCTTGCTCCAAGAAGCTGAAGTTAACTGCTATCCTTCTTACTGTGCCTATACCTGTAAGCTGAGTAACTAGGGTTTTTGGGATTTGAAAAGGGAGAAAGGGGAAAGAGAAAAAGGACCAAAGCCTGAAGCTCTGATACCACTTGTAATGAAAGGAGCTAAGGGGAGAGAGAAGGAGAGCTGAGGAGAGAGAAAGAGAATAAGAAGAAGAAGGAAGAAGACTAGAAGAGGAGAGAGAAAGAGAGAAAAGAGGAGAGAAATGAGAAGGAAGCCATGGAAGCTGGAGATGAAGGTGAAGAGTGTGATCTTGATAATTACTGATTTCCCTAATCTATGGCTCTTACACCTTAAATATCCCAGTCAGCGTGACGGGGTGTCTAAACCCTAGTTGGCGTGTATCCCGCTTGTTACACTCCATATGCCTTTGAGCATATATATTCTCATATTCACACATGGTATGATTAAGAGCACTAATTTTTCCTTGCCTTTGAGTCTCTTTAGGGATCTCTTGAGTTTATTTTCTAGCAAAGTATCTCTAATTTATTGGGCATATTCATCCTGGGCGCCTTACTCTTCCCTTTATGATTTGTCATAGTAGTGTAATCTTGTAGGACCCCTTGTTAGTAAATTGGCTATAACTTGAGCTTGAAAACTCTAATTCCAAATTTTTTTGATTCAAAATAGATCCAACAATGTGCTCTTTAAGATGAGCTATGTATATTATAATAAGTTTGGAATAGAAAATTCTATAATTCAATCTCTAAGGCAAAGCTGTCCAAGCTTTGTACCTTGTTTTCACTTGTAAGTACCGTATTTTCACCTATGAGAGCAAAATGATTATACCTAAGGGCTTCCAAACCGTATAGGAAGCTAGATAGGACCTTTGGGTAACATGTAGCACCTGCACATATATCTCAATGATGAAAATGATATCTATAGTGATATGTTTGTACCCTATAGTGTCATGTAAAAGCCATGTTTTACTTTGTTTTGATCTTCAAGATACTTGAAACTTTTAGAGTGCTTGAATTTTCAATTCTCTCCTCGAGGTACTTGTGTGAAGGATAAAATGGCAAGACAAGCTCTCTACACGAGATCACTGTGAGGTGGGCAAAGTTTCCCTCGAAAGTCGGTTGATTACACCCCTTCAAGATCTTTAATAGTGGTGGGAGAGGGTCACATCTCTATTGTCCCACTATTTCCCCCAAAATCTACATTTTTCCTTAGTGGGAATCTCAACATGGTAGTGATATGTTACTCCAATTAATCATCATGATATGTATTGCAAAAATTTCCATTCAGCTCATTCCATGAGATACAATAAGATTGAATTTGACAAAATGAATAGTAAGGAGAGGATCATACCAACCAATGACTCACTGTTGACTTACACTTTACAATGGATTATGATATATTTTTCCATGAATCAAACAATCATTAGTAAATCATTGGATTAGAGTAAGCAATTTAATCAATTAGTTAGTATTTAACAAATGGAATTGAATGTTATGCTGAAAACTCAAGCAAGAGCTTCTAATTCACTGTTTGAATCAAGTAACCAATGCACTCCATGAATGAGATGATTTAATTGATAATGGACTGAGATTTAATGGAAAATTTTTAATTCTTTAATCTCTCAATCAAATGGATGAATCTTAGTAATTGGATAAATGATGAGAGAGATCAAGAATTGAAGAGAAATACCTCTTGCATAGCTTGATAAAGGCTTAAATGATCCCCAAATGCTTAATGAAGCATATAGTTTCTTAATGTCACTAAAATAACCTTTAATCCTTATTCATTGGATGCTTAGAAGTAATCTTGAAATCTGAGAAGCTTAAGAATGAAGCATTGAATCCATTTTCCCCAAATCTTGACTCCATGGAAGCTACATCTAAACTATCAAAATTGCCATCGATGTCCTCAACCTCATCACTTAGCTCCACATCATCCAAACGTATGGTATTTGGATAGGATTCAATCCTTACTTCTCTAGAAGGTGGCCAAGGTGATGAAGGTGCATATGTGGGTGGTATCAAGACATTACTATGCATTGCATAATTAAATAGATTCTCAACAACCATCTCTACTCTGAATAGAAGAAGGTCATCATCCATGTAATTGACTAAATGATTACCCTACATAAAATTGTACAAAATGAGACTAACTAATTAACACTATGCTAGGGTAATTTAGGATAAATAAAATTATATCACTGGTTTGGATTGTGACAAATTCTCTAGGAGCAGTTTGGATTGTGACAAAGTCTCTAGGAAAAAATAAACTTATATCACTAGTTTGGATTGTGACAAATGGTCTAGGAGCAGTTTAGTGTTGTAACAAACTCTCCATCTATAGCTATGGCCATCACCTCACTCTATCACCCTGCAACTTGCCATGCATATATTCTCCAACATACCATTGTCTTGGGTGATAGCATCAAGGCCTTTCATGAGTTTCTCAACCGATCTATTTTGATAAAGGAAAAGAATGTTAGTCCTCTCCCTCTCATGGGCTTAAGAAACTTACTTCTCCATGTCATCATGATATCCATAAGTCAAGGTGGCCAGAAATCATCTCTTTGTTGCAATATTGAATACTAGTAAGCTTCAATGAAATCTACAAGGCAAGAAGAACAACCAAATTACAAAAAAATAGATTTGAGATACTTTAGAAAAAAAAAAAACCAAATAGTTCCTTACCTTTCATGGTATGCCGCCACAAGATACTATAGGAGATCTAAGTTACAATCTTGGTATGGTGAGCATACATCTATAAGCAATATTCTCTCCTAAATCAAGATCACAAATACCAATAAGTCTAGGATGAACACCTTGTCTTGTTGGTCGAATGGTAGATGTACAAGTATTAAGCTGCAAAATTAAATAAATAATAAGTTTCAAGCCATTTGATACCAAGAAAAGCATGCAAAAATTTCAAGCATTATAATTTAACAAATATACATTAGGACAAAATTCATAACAAGATCATTTACCTCCTTATTGGAGTATGCAACCACCAAAATGTCCTCCTTTTGGAATTGGATGGCACTTAAGTCCTAATGTTGGTGCAACCTTCATAGAGGTAGTACGATGTCAAAAGAGGGACCAAGCATATTGAGGTAGTACGATGTCAAAAGAGGAACCAAGCATATCGAGTGCCTCATGGTTTTGCTCATGCAAACTAGGGTCTCTCATGAATCTCATTGATCACATTCCTAGCATTAGTCTCCTTAGCCTCTATCTCACATGTCTCCCTTCATTCTTGGCTCATTGCCCTTTGATCGTTTAGCCTCATTTGGTGGGAGTGTGAGGGTTCTCCTATGACCTTAGTCACCTTCACAATAAAGTCATCTCTATGTGCATGAGTCACAAGAATATAGAAATTCTAGAAGAAATTCACAATAAAGTCTTTTGTATATTCATGCAGGCAATCTAGCATCGAGGAATGCCATCTATAGTCCAAATTGCTTCTTTGGAAATTATCTTTCACAATCCTTATAAAAGGGGAGCTTAAGGAGGGCAGTCCATGATTCTCTTGAGTTCCTTGAGTATGAACCCATATTGCTTATATCTTTTTTGTCAAGCTCTGGCCTAGAGGGTTGGCATGCTCTTCCCAGAGCCACTAACTAATGCTACACACTCTCCTCGAAGGATGATCTCTAGCGTACAATGTGAGGGTCCTCTGACAATAGTACGACAGTCTACATAGCCATTTGTAAGGGAAAGTAAAAATACAGTGTTAGAACTCCATAAGGTGAGAATGGCAAAAAATGGGAAAATTTGGATAAAAGAGGCCAAATCCATACTATCAAGGGGGGGGGGGACCAAAATAACATGGGGGATTCATCAAGATTTTAGATCCCCCTCCCTCGGATTGGGATGAACTTCACAATGCGAGGAGGGATCCTCATCCCTCACATTTTGCAGTACATCCCCATGGAAGGGGGGGAGGGGGAGGTAACACGAGGGGGGTTCATTGAGATTTGGAACCTTCTCCCCTCGTATTGTGCTATAGCCCCTCATACCAAAACAACTAGAGGGGGGTCCTCAAGATTTTGGAGCCCCTATGCCCCCCCTGTTCAAAGATGGGAGAGATACATAGGGAATACTCCATATCCATGAGCCTTTAGGCTCTCATTGTATTTTCTTCATTATTCAAGAACTAACTGAGAAGCACACAATACAATGTAAAAGCAAACTAGACTAGGTGTAGACCTAACTGACTAGCTCTAGTCAGACCGACTTATTCAATGTAGTCACATGGAGACAACTGCACACACATACTAGCTGTCACAGATGTCGGTCACCCATAAAGACGAACTGAAGTGAGCTTGACTTCTAACACTCCCCCTCAAGCTCAAAACAAAACTCAAATCATCTGCATCACTCCAAGTAGCTATCTAAAGTGAATGAACTTATCTTTACCAAGTGATTTGGTAAAGATGTCTGCTACCTGGTCTTCAGTCTTCACATGCTCCAAGTCAATCTGATCTGCTAAAACCATTTCCTTGATAAAATGGTAGTGAACCTCAATGTGTTTCGATCTTGCATGATAAACAGGATTGCTTGCTAACATGACATTGCTTAAATTGTCACAGTATAGCCTTACTTTGCTGTCGAAGTGTACTCCCAAGTCATTCAACAACTTCTATAATCACATAGCTTCACAGGCCGCTAAGGCCGCACCACGATACTCTGCTTCCATACTGGACAGTGCAACTATAGGCTGTTTCTTACTCTGCCAACTGATCATGCTACTACCCAATCCAAATGCATAGCCGCTGGTTGACCTCTTGTCATAAGTGCAACCAGCCCAGTTAGCATCAGTATACCCCATCAAGTCAAGGGGTTTCCCATATGCATAAAACAACCCATGATCTATGGTACTCTTTACATATCTCAGAATTCTCTTGACTGCATCCAAGTATGGTTTGCGAGGCTTCTGCATGAACTGACTGATCAGCCCCACAACATAACTCAAGTTAGGTCTAGTGATCGTGAGATAGATCAAGCTGCCTACCATATGTCTGTACATGGTAACATTCTCAATCTCTGTCCCAATATCAATCTGCAGCTTGACATTCTACTCTAAAGGCGTATCCATAGGCTTGCAATCAGCCATACCATATTTCTGTAACATGCCCTGAGCATACTGCTTTTGTAGCAGCCATATGCCTTGAGGTGTAGAGACAACCTCAATCCCCAAAAAATATTTCAGCTCTCCTAGGTCCTTGACCTTAAACTCAGCCTGTAAACATGTCTTTACTTCAACAATCCCACTTTCATCATCTCTTGTAATGATCAAGTCATCAACATAGATGAGTAGGAATACATAGCCACGATTTGTCTTCTTCACAAACAAACTATGATCAGCATCACCCAATCGGAAACCATGTTGCTGCAAATAACTGCTGAGGCAAGCATTCGATGCTCTGGGTGCCTATTTCAGCCCATATAATGCCTTTTTCAGCTGGCATACATGTGCTGGAAATTCTAGATGCACATAGCCTTCAGGCTGTTCCATGTAAACTTCTTCCTGTAACTCTCCATTCAGAAAGGCATTCTTTACGTCCATCTGCCATAGTTTCCAGCCTCTAGCTGCTGCCAAAGCAATCACACTTCTAATTGTAGCCATCTTTGCTATAGGGTTGAAAGTCTCCTCATAATCAAGACCATACTACTGCGCATACCCTTTTGCAACCAGTCCTGGCCTTGTATCTTTCCAATGATCCATCTGATTTACGTTTTACCTTATACACCCACTTGCAGCCAATAGGTGTTTTTCCCTCAGGAAACTGTACCAAATCCCATGTGCCATTTTCAGCCAAAGATAAATATTTCTCATCCATAGCAACACGCAAATCCTCATCTGCAATTGCCTCATCAAACTTACGTGGTTCTCTAAAACCTGTTACTTTTGTCATATAAGCATAATGACGGGCTGAATATCCAGTGTAAGTGTACCTATCAAGAGGTCGTCTGATCCTCTCTGATCTCCTGAGATGTGGCTCACTGTGAGCTTGCCTCTCATGAGGCGGCACATAACAACTCTGCCTAGCACTTGGCGTCATAACAGACGGAATCCCCAATTCACTATCTAAGCTGTCACTGCTAGATGAGTCATAACTTGCAGTGAGTGGATCTATTATATCTTCAAAAACCTTTTCTTTTCCCTTATCTGTTCTCCCCCTCACTGACATATCCGTGTTAGTGGATGCAGTAGTGTGACTGCGCAATCGTCCTGTCCAAGGACTCACTGTAGATGATACATCACCTGTTTGACCACTCATCGAAGTACTCTCTGCAGGAGTATTTTTAGCATGACTCATACTAGGTGAGCCATCAGTAGGCACTGCAATAGGATTCCCATACCAGGATGCTAACTCATCAAATACCACATCTCTGCTTATGAGCGTCTCATGCGTAGAAGGTACATAACACTTATAAGCTTTCCATTCCTGTGCATATCCCACAAACACACTCTTCACTACCTTAGGGTCCAGTTTCTTCCTCTTCTCATCCGGTATATGCACATATGCAATGCTGCCAAATACCTTCAAGTGTGAAATATCAGGTTTATGACTATACAGCCTCTCATATGGAGTGACATCATGAATCCTTGTTGTAGGGGTTCGATTCAGCACATAGACATCAGCCATCACTGCTTCAGCCCAATAACCATTTGGCAAACATTTCTCATTCAGCATAGCTCTAGCTAATTCCATCAGGACCCTGTTTTTCCTCTCTGCAACACCGTTTTGCTGTGGTGTATAGTTACATGTGAGTTGTCTTCTGATCCCATATTTAGCAAGATACCTGTCAAAGTAATTAGAGACATATTCACCTCCTCCATCTAATCTCAAACAGGATATGTAGTAGCCCACCTCATTTTTTGCATGCTTCTTGAAGTCTTTGAATGCATCAAACACATCATCTTTATGCTTCTTGAAGATGATGTGTTTGAATGCATCAAACACATCATCTTTATGCTTCAAAATATAAAGCCAAGTGTACCTGCTGAAATCATCAATAAATGATACATAATACCGTGCACCTCCAAAAGAAGCATTATGTGAAGGATCCCAGACATCAGAGTGCACCAACTATAAAGGCCTAGTGTTGTTTTTTACATGTCTCATGAAAGGAAACCGTGCCTACTTCCCAAATTGACATGCAGGGCATACATGACCAAAGTCATTATACTTGAATTTGGGTAATCCATGTACTACTTCCTTCTGCTGCATAGATTTCAGCTTTTGAACATTGACATGTCCAATCCGCTTGTGCCAAATCTCTACATCCCGAATGGCACTCTCATCATGAGCAAACATGGCTGCCTTAAGTCTCGGAATGGTCGCATCCAATGTAAACATCCTGCCATCCCTTCTGCCCTTGGAAATTAACTTGCAGCCATTTCCATACTCCTCAATGAAACATCCATCTTTGTTAAATCCCACTTGCAGATTCTGTTCTGCCATTTGACCCACAGACAAAAGATTCTTTGTTATGGTCGGTACATGTAATACATCATTCAGGCCTTTCTTCTTGCCATAAGGCATCATGAGAGGAAAAATCCCTTTATGCTTTATGTCATGTTGGGTGTTATCCCAAGTACATACATGACCATGTGTACCTGCAACCATCTCATCAAACCACTCTCCATGCGGTGTCATGTGGTTTGACGCTCCAAAGTCAATGTACCATCTATCATCTCTATTATGTCTCGATGCATTTTTGGATATATGCTGCATGGCAAAGAGTCTATCAACTTGCTCATCATGAGCACCACTGGAAGATGCATAGTGGCCATGCTGTATGCCCTTTGCCTTCATATCTCCCTGCTTCTTGTAATAGTCTTTTGCAATGTGCCCATACCTGCTGCAATAATGGCAATCCTTGTCCCTGTTGGACCGATCAGATGACTGCCATGAACTAGATCCACCACCTCTACCGCGGGGTGATCTCCCCTTACCTCTAAACCCTCCAGATCCACGCTGGCCTTGTGTATTTACACCATGCCAATTACCCTGCTGCTACTGCTGTCTATAAGCATTACGAGTGTCACCACGACCTCGAAATGAACCACGACCTCTAAATCCTTTGCCACGCTGGCTAGAGTATAACTCAATGTCTCTACTCTGAGATGCATTGTAACCTATATTCAAACCAAGTTTGACCTCCTCATGCAGCAATAAAGCAACTAGCTCTTCCCAGGTAGGAGGCTCTTCTCTAATAGAAATAGATGTGTCAAAAGCTTTGTACTCTTTCCCTAAATCCATTCAAGGCAACAACAATCATATCATCTTCTGATACACTTGAGCCAATGGTAGCAAGTTGATTAGCTATGGTCTTAATCTCCGTGGTATATACCTAGATGATCCTGCCATTCCTAGACATGTTGTTGAACTACTGTTTCAACTGGATCTTTCATGCATGTGTCATGGTTCCATAATTTTTCATCAGTATGTCCCAAGCATCCTTCGGAGTCTCACATCCAGTGATTTGAATTACCATATCATCAGATATACATAGAGAAAACCAATGCAGCACCTTGCATGCTCTCTCATTCCATAGCCTATGAGCTCTTTTCTGTTCATTAGTTGGATTCGTTGCAGGCAACTCAGGAGCAGTCTCATCTCCTGTACATAGATCCCAATAACCCCTGCCAACTAGAAAGTTCTTCATTCTGAATTTCCATAATGCAAAGTTCTTGTTGTCTAACTTCTCTCCAACTATCTGAGTGATATTATCAGTCATGATGCAATAGACTGTCTGTCAGATGTTTAACTACCTGCAAACCAATAAGTATGACTGACCAAGTGCATTAGCCATGATGCAATAGTCTGTCAGATGTTTAAGTACCTGCAAACCAATAAGTATGACTGACAGTCCACAACAGTTTAGGACAGTTTTCTGCAACTAATTGCAATAAAAAACCAGGGTATTTTAGCCCACTGATAACCCAAAACAGTCCCAAAACAAATGGTCTAACCCGTAGGTAAAACAGTCAATACATATGCTATGTATTTGCTTCAGTTTAAACTCCTACAACCTCACTGCCAGGGACCAAAGATGCAGTTTGAAAACTGTAGACTATGAGTAACCAGCAGCAATTTCAAAGCCAAAATCAATGTGTATACATGTCATACATGTCCCAAAAAACTCCATAGTATCCGCTATACATGTGGCAGTCCAAACATAACCATTCGAGCACAAAGTAGTGCATATCCAGCAAGTACAAGTGACATAAATCTGCTCACAGATTACAAACAACCAATACTTTGGTAACCAAGATGTATTTCAGCTCCAAAAATCTTCAAGACATGTCATACATTCACTTTGAAGTGATAGGTTCAATACATGAGCATTTGGGTAGGCATAGACAACCTGTCTTCATTAATCACTATCAAGGAATACATGACTGTTCATAATCATGACTGTTCATAACCAGCCCAAGCATTGTCAAGGCAATTATTTCAAGTCCAGATTTGAGTATTCAGTAGCATCCAATGCTTTCCACAATCCTCCATACATTCAGCATGCATATGTCAGTTCATATAGGTGATAGAAGCTCCAAAGTGATATGTATTGCTTCAGCAAGATACAATGCTTGCTATTCACTGTGTGTGACAATTTCCAGCCATTAAAATATTTCTAGATCTAAATATTTTAGTCATAAAAGACCAGATCCAACACATGAGAACATATACATACGGCCTCCAAGCAAATGTCTACGCCTTGTTGATGCTTTTGTGCATAAACAAGAGCTTCTGTAGCTCAATGATAATCAAATGCAAGCTGTCCTTTCACTTTCCCAATAGTTCAAGACTGTTTCACAGATCTGTGTACTCTGTTCCTAGCTCATAACAGAGCTCCAGCACAAGCAATGGCTTCTTGTAGTCTTCAAGTACCTTCAGAAGGTGTAGACAAGCTCCATATCACTTAGTAAATGATGTAGTTGATAGTTTGCAGAGATCTTTGATCAACAGTCCAGCAGACACAGTCATGCTAATTTCTAGATCTGGTTTGACAACTGGTCCTCCTCATCATGAGGCTCAATGAGCACTTACATATGCTCAAAGATGCCCACCAAGGCTCCTAGAAAGGCCTTGAGCTTCACAAGTGGGAAAGACTCACTATGCAAGAGCTCCAAGAAGCATTTAGGAAAATAAAGTTATGGAGTTCGGACAACGTGCAACATGAGAAATGAAAATTTGAATTTCAAATTTGAGATATATATGGCAATTATATGTCTTGACATCACTCAATGCCACATCATCAAAAACATGGAGTGACACATGTAAAATTTAATAGGGCTACATAGATATGATTACACATATACTTGATAATTTCCAAGGCTATAAATAGCTATTTATGCTTTTCTATGGTTATTGGCTAGAATAATTAAGATATAATCATGGCAAATGCATTTTATGGGTTTCTAACATCAGTATTAGATTCTTTATGTTTTGGATTCTAACAATATTGTTGTATTCTATGGGCTTTTAGCAGTAGTATTGGATTCTTTATGAGTTTTATAGTTTATGTATGTTGGCTTTTAGCAAGTCTTTGGCTTTAGCATGGTTAAGCAGTACAAGCGAATGTTGTTTTTACTATGATGCCTTTTGGGAAATTATAGTGTAGTATGTTTTACTTTGGCACATTGTAGTGCAATCAAGGATGAGTGCAATGATTTCAAGGAGGCGGTCTATCATGAGGACCTAATATTTTATTACTTAGCTTAGCATTTAATTAAAAGTTAATCAATATGCTGATGTGTTTGACATTAAGAGGTACAAGTTAATTATTTCACAATGTGGGACATAGGACCTTGAGATATTAGTTTGGTGCCTAACAGGTACTAGGTGGTACCTGGTGTCACATTTAGACCTAGACCAATTTATTGGCCACTAATATCAGTGGTGGTGACATTAACAACTAGCATTAGTTAATTAGTTAATTCCAATCTAGGGGTTAATAACTACTCATGGACACTTGGAGACAAATTGTTCTAGCCAATTTAATTATTGACTGGTGGAATTATTTTTTAGATAATAGAATAATTATTAAATCAATATTTTAATCATTAATTTAATAAGCTACATAATTTTAGAAAATGAGATTAGAAGGATGCTACTTGGCAAAACTTGCCCATGCAAGTGGCAAAAATATTTTTGACATTGAGAGAGAGAGAGAGAGAGAGAGAGAGAGAGAGAGAGAGAGAGAGAGAGAGAGAGAGAGAGAGAGAGAGAGAGAGAGAGAGAGAGAGAGAGAGAGAGAGAGAGAGAGAGAGAGAGAGAGAGAGAGAGAGAGAGAGAGAGAGAGAGAGTGTGTGTGTGTGTGTGTGTAATAAGTGGGATACACATAGACTAGGGTTTAGACACCTCGTCACACTGATCGGGGTATTTAAGGTGTAAGAGCCCTAGATTAGGGCAACCAGTTATTATCAAGATCATACTCTTCACATTCATCTCCAACTTCCATGACTTCCTTCTCCTTTCTCTCCTCTTTTCTATCTTTCTCTCCCCTCTTCTAGTCTTCTTCCTTCTTCTTCTTGTTCTCTTTCTCTCTCCTCAGCTCTCCTTCTCTCTCCCCTCAGCTCCTTTCATTACAAGTGGTATCAGAGCTTTAGGCTTTGGTCCTTTTCCTCTTTCCCCTTTCTCCCTTTTGAAATCCCAAAAACCCTAGTTACTCAGCTTACAGGTATAGGTACAACAAGAAGGACTATAGTTAACTTCAGCTTTTTGGAGCAAGCAAGAGCTGGAGACTCAGACATATTTGGAGGTAAAATGGTTAAAATAGCATGTCTCACTTATTTTCATGCAAATTTTAAGGGTTCCAGGCCAAGTTTAGAGTCCCAGGAGTTGGAACAAGGCAAAACCTCAGTTACTTTTTGCCTCAGTCCTCTTTCTCTCTCTTCTCCTGCAAGCTGCCATGGCTGCCAGCCCAAAGAAACCCCAAGAAATCTGACCTGAGGGTGCTTCCTGACATCAACCAGCCCCGGGACTTTTTCCCTGACCTCCTAAGCTCCTGATCAAGGGGTGGACTAGGGGGATTTGCTGTCCAGGAGGCCTACAAGACAGCCCTGGAATTTTTGGTGCATTTTGCATTGGCTATCCTGCTCCTCCCCAGCCCTCCTGCCACTTCTCCTCTTGTTGCCCTCCCCTCCTTGCCACTCTAGGGCATTGTTCTAGTTCTTTGGCCTTCCCCCTTTGGCACCTTTGCTCCTGGGAATCAACTCCCATGGTGGACAGAAGCTGGGACTGTTTGAAATAGTTTGGGGCAGCCATGGATTCTCCTAACTGAAGCTTTCTCTGACTTGGAGGGCTCAACCCCACAACCCCTTCAGCCTGTGAAGGATTTCTCTTTTCAGATGAAGCCATTGAGCTCAGCATGCATGGGAGCTTTGCGGGCAGCCATGAAAGCTTCACTTGAAGCTTCCCATTCTTGAAGCTCAATCTCGGGGATAAGCTTGGGAGCCTTCTTCATTAGCAAGAGCACTCAAATGTTGAAGCACTCTTTTATGGATACCCAACCAACAACCGGACTTGATCAATGGAGCAAGTGGCATCATGATGATTCGGGCTTCAACGATCGTCACAAGTATTAAATGTCAAGATTGTGGGAGAGAAGGAAGGAGTCTCGCTTGAAGCTTTCTTGCTTGCACAAATGGGGGAAGACACACAAGGGTGGAGGCTGAAAACCGTTTTCCTCTTCTTAGTTGTGTAAGCCAAAAATAACTCTAGTACAAAGAAATAGAAGAACCCTATATATGGGTCTCAAACCAAACTCAACTAACTAAGGTGGCATACTAACTGAGCCACGAACTAGAGTAGATAAGGATAGCTATCATGTAGCTATTATTCATGGGCAGGCGGTGTACCAACGCGTCTGCAACTGTCAAGTCGGTGACATAAATATACAACGGTCACCTTGGCGTATCACGAGTGGAGCTCAATATCTCAACACTCCCCCTCGAGCTCAATCCCAATTCCTGCACACCAAGCAGGTCTCTGAACTTGCGCAGCTTCTCTGCGCCCAATGCCTTCGTGAATATGTCAGCTACCTGATCCTCTATGCTGACATAAACTAGATCAATAAGACCTAGTAAAACCCTCTCTCGCACATAGTGATAATGCACCTCAATGTGCTTTGTTCTAGCATGATAGACTGGGTTATTTGCCAAGTGTATACTACTCATGTTGTCACAATAAATGACAACTGGTCCATCTGTAGACTGATGCATATCATAAAGTAGCTTATGCAACCAAGCTACCTCACATGCAGCCATTGCTGCACCCTTGTACTCAGCCTCTGTGCTCGATAAGGCAACTGTAGGCTGTTTCTTGCTACTCCAAGTGACTGCAGCACTCCCAAAAGAGAACACATATCCACTGGTAGATCGTCTATCAAAAATACTACCAGCCCAATCAGCATCAGTGTATCCATGCAACTGTATCTGAACCCCAGTCTCATAAAATAGTCCATACTGCAATGTGGACTTCACATACCTGAGTATGCGTCTAGCCGCATCCAAATGTGGTTTCCTTGGAGCCTGCATAAACTGACTTACCAATCCAACAGCATAGCTCAAATCTGGCCTGGTAATAGTCATATAAATCAAACTTCCTACTATGCGTCTATACATAGTAGGGTCTTCTAGAAGCTCACCTGCATCTGTGCTCAGCTTCACATTTTGCTCCAAAGGAACTGAAATAGGCTTACAGCCTGTCATCCCATATTTGGACAGCATGTCCAATCCATACTGCCTCTACAAGAGCTGTATCCCACTTGGTGATCTAATCACCTCAATGCCCAAGAAATAACACAGCTCTCCCAAATCCTTCATCTCAAACTTCTGCTTCAATAGCATTTTCACATGAAGGATATCTTCATCACTGTCACTTGTCATAATCAAATCATCAACATAAATGACAAGTAGCATAATACCTTTCTCTGTTTTTCTCACATAAAGTGAGAAATCTGCCTTGGAAATCTGAAAGCCAATAGTGACAAGATACTGTCCTATCTTGTCAGACCATGCTCTAGGTGCTTGCTTCAAGCCATACAAGGCTTTCTTCAACCTACAAACAAACTCAGGATGAACAGCATGCACATAACTTGGTGGCTGCTCCATATAGACCTCTTCTTGCAAATCACCATGCAAGAAGGCATTCTTTACATCCATCTGATGTAAAGACCATCCCTTTGATGCAGCCATAGCAATGACTGCTCTTACAGTTGCCATCCTTGCAACTGGACTGAATGTTTCTTCATAGTCAATGCCATATGTTTGTGCATACCCCTTGACTACTAATCTTGCCTTGTATCTGTTCACAGAACCATCTGCATTGTGCTTCACCTTATAAACCCACTTACAACCAATTGCATTTTTACCTTTAGGCAAAGGTACCAATTCCCATGTAGCATTAGCTTCCAAGGCATCCATTTCTTCATCCATGGCTTTCTCCCATTTTTCTTTTCCCATGGCTTGCTCAAAAGATGTGGGTTCTGGTTCCTGTATCACTTTGACCATATATGCATAGTGAATGGCTGTAAATCCATCATATTTCAGCCTATCCACAGGATACCTAGCTCTTGTAGACCTGCGCAAAGTAGGTTCACTCCCAGGTGCTCTCAAAACATCCCTGGTCTTCCTTACTCCAGGTGTAACAATAGAAGGAATACCCAACTCATCATCAATGCTCTGTTCTGAGCCACTGGATTCACCATCCACATAAGAGTGACCTGCATTCACATCAAATATAGGCTGATCAACCTTCTCTTTTCCTTTTCGTGATACTTGCATACTACTATTTGCATTACTTTGAGAAGATTCTCTTGATCTCAATCTGCCTATCCATGGCGAAGAATGTGAACCACTGCTAGAGGACGCTCCAGGTCCACTAATATTTTGTGACTGCTGCTGTGAATTCTGTGCAGCATTACCATTTTGTGCATCTATATCATCAATCACATTTACTGGTTTATACCAGCTACTCATCTCATCAAAAACAACATCTCTGCTCACTGTAAACTTACGAGTAGAAGGGTTATAGCATCTATACCCTTTTTGCTGCAGAGAGTAACCAATAAAGATGCACTTCTCAGCTTTTGGATCCAACTTGGATCTCAACTCATGTGGCACATGTACATAGGCAATGCAACCAAAAATTTTCAAATGAGAAATATCTGGTTTCCTACCAGTATACCTCTCCTCTGGAGTCATTCCATGTATTGTTGCAGTGGGAGTCTTGTTCATTATGTAGACTGCTGTAGCAACTGCTTCAGCCCAATAAAAATCTGGCAAGTCTTTTTCGTTGAGTATGGCACGAGATACCTCTCCAATATGTCTGTTTTTTCTTTCTGCAACTCCATTTTGTTGTGGGGTATGACTGCATGAATATTGCTGCTTTATGCCATGCTCCTGCAGGAACCTTGCAAACTCATTTGAGAGGTACTCTCCCCCTCCATCTGACCTTAGGCATTTTATTTGCAGACCTGTTTCTTTTTCAGCCATAGCTTTAAGGGTTTTGAAATGCCCAAAAACTTCACTTTTCTTTTTCATAAAATACACCCAAACTTTTCTGCTATAGTCATCAATAAAAGTGACAAAATAATGACAGCCTCCAAGAGATGCAGCTTTAGTAGTCCACACATCAGAGTGGATTAATTCCAATGGCTTCTCACTCTCTTGAACATGTCTAGGAAATGGTTTCCTTGCATGTTTTCCAAACTGACAGGCTTCACATACCTTATGCATTTCTGCAACCTTGAATTTGGGCAATCCTGCAACAATATTTTGGGCCTGCATTGATTTAAGTCGCTGTACATTAACATGACCAATGCGTTTATGCCAGATATCAATATCTGCAACTACACCGGTCCCATGTGCAAACATTGCTGCACTCAATTCAGACATGTCTGCATCCAATGTAAACATTCTGTCCTTCTTCTTTCCTTTTGCTATCAAGCGACCTTTATTTTTCATATCCTCAACAAAGCATCCATGAGGATTAAATCTGACCTGCAAGCCCTGTTCAACCATTTGACCAACAGAAACCAGATTCTTGGTGATATTGGGGACATGAAATACATCGAACATGTATTTCTTTTTCCCATCCTGCATAACAAGGGAATTTTTCCAATCTACACAATAGGATGTGCAATATCATCACCAGTCTCCACAAATCCTGGTTTTTCCATTTTTCTTGCATCCTCCATCCATTCTGCATGACCTGTCATGTGGTTTGATGCACCTGAGTCAACATACCATACATCATTGCTTTCTTCTGCACTTGTCACAGAATTGTTCATGTGCTGCACCATGAACAAATGCTCATTTCTGTCATCACCCTGTCTGCTAGAAGATGCATAATTCCCTTGTTGCAGTTTTCCATTCATGATGTCATTCTGCTTTTTATAGCAGTCTTTAGCCATATGACCCATTTTACCACAGTAGTAGCATTCAACATTACTGTTTGCATTTTGACCTCTTTGCCATCCACCACGACCTCTTTGGCTCCCCCTGCCTCTAGAGTTACCACGTCCTCCTCCATAGGACTAGTTTTCTTGAGTTTGCTGCATATTCTGATTTCTACCACGGCCTCCATATCGGCCTCCTCTACCTCTGCCTCTACCTCTTCCAGCATTTGAGTAGAAGACAGCTTCTTTTGAGGTTCCTCCTGAAGAAGATGCACCACCATTTCTTTGCTCCTCAGAAATTAGAAGAGCAATCAACTCCTCAAAATCAGGAAATCTTTCACGAACTGAAATGGATGTCCGAAACTGTGCATAATCCTTTCCTAGACCATTCAAGGTCACAGAAACTAAATCATCATCTTCCACTGGTGACCCAATGGAAGCAAGTGCATCTGCAATCTTCTTCACCTTCATGTGGTAGTCGTTGATGCTCATATTTTCTCTTTGCACATTGTGCAACTCTTGCTTGAGCTGCATTTTCCTGACTTGCGTATTTGTGCTATACATTTTTGACAAAGTATCCCATGCCTCCTTTGGCGTACTTGCATCCTGAATATGCACAATCATAGAGCCTGAAATGCTGATAGACAGCCAATACATAACTTTCCTGGCTCTCTCATGCCATGCTTTAAATGCCTGCATTTGCTGTTGATTGGGAACATAAGGAAGAACTGGTTCTTCTTCATTTCCTGCAACAAATTCCCAATATCCTTTTCCCATAAGGAAATTCGTCATTCTAAACTTCCATGCTTGGAAGTTGTTCTTGTCAAGCTTTTCAGTGACAATCTGTGAAAGAGAATCAGATGCCATTACAGAAGACTGCAAAAAATTCTATCACTGCAAAAACCACAGCTTCACCCTCACAAGGGAAAATCTGCAAAACTGGCGAAAGTGGTATTTGACCACACAGTCACTTCCTAGTGACGATTTTGCATCAACAGGCAACAGGGATGATTCTGTAACTCCCAATGTCTCTGCGCACAAGCATACAATGCAATTTTTACAGTAACTATTCACCGACCTGTAGAACAGTGGCTGCATAGCATAAAACTGGGCCTTTTCCTGAGTGCGTGCAGAAAACTTCCGCCTCCAAAACAGGCCCCGAAATGGCCTCAAATAAAAAAACAAGGTCGCCAAGGGCTAAAGTCCTTACCCGCAGCATATACTGCCCTCTTGCTTCACCGCGAAGGGCGTCTCAACCTGAGACAATGCACTCCTGTACTTTCCAGCTGTGCTACCTGCAGAGATCTGCTCCCAAAACAGAAGATGAAAGCAACACTGCTCCTCTTACCAGAACATCACGAGCTTGGCTTGCTTTCTTGAGCTCCTTACCACGAACAAGGCTCTGATACCATGTCAAGATTGTGGGAGAGAAGGAAGGAGTCTCGCTTGAAGCTTTCTTGCTTGCACAAATGGGGGAAGACACACAAGGGTGGAGGCTGAAAACCGTTTTCCTCTTCTTAGTTGTGTAAGCCAAAAAGAACTCTACTACAAAGAAATAGAAGAACCCTATATATGGGTCTCAAACCAAACTCAACTAACTAAGGTAGCATACTAACTGAGCCACGAACTAGAGTAGATAAGGATAGCTATCATGTAGCTATTATTCATGGGCGGGCGGTGTACCAACGCGTCTGCAACTGTCAAGTCGGTGACATAAATATACAACGGTCACCCTGGCGTATCACGAGTGGAGCTCGATATCTCAACATTAAAGAGGTATGCCATTCTGATCTCAATCTCTCAATTTAACCACTTGTTGAGATTAATCCATTGTTGGAGAGATTTAAGATTGCATACAAGCATCATACCTCTTCCTGGATTTCATTGTAATGGTTGACATTAACCCCTACCTTGTCTTATGATCTTGGATGAATATTTGCGGGCAGCCATGAAAGCTTCACTTGAAGCTTCCCATTCTTGAAGCTCAAGCTCGGGGATAAGCTTGGGAGCCTTCTTCATCAGCAAGAACACTCAAATGCTGAAGCACTCTTCTACGGATGCCCAACCAACAACCAGACTTGATCAATGGAGCAAGCGGTATCATGATGATTCGAGCTTCAACGATCGTCACAAGTATTAAAGAGGTATACCATTCTGATCTCAATCTCTCAATTTAGCCACTTGTTGAGCTTAATCCATTGTTGGAGAGATTTAGGATTGCATACAAGCATCATACCTCTTCTCGGATCTCATTGTAATGGCTGACATTAACCCCTACCTTGTCTTATGATCTTGGATGAATATTAGCCATTGTAAATTGGGTAAGTGGCAGCAAGTGAGTCACTGGACTGCCAAGGTAACCCCTACCTCAACCTTCATCATTCCTTTAATCTCATGAAAAGGCCCAATGTTTTCTTTCCAATGCATCTCATGCTGATTGCTAATTAAAAATGTCTGCCATGTATACTTCGGCTGAGAAAAAAGGCCAATGCTAGGCGAGGTGGTAAGACAAAAGAGAGGCGACCCTCCCTTACCACTTAAGACCCTGAAGGGGTGCACAACCCGGCCTGGGGGGAACTTTGCCCACCTCCTGGTGATCTGGAGCCCAATACTTGTTTGTAGGTGCAGGTACTTCCATAAGCCCCACTTCCTTGCCCGAATGATCCCTCTTGGATACCCCACAATGCTAATGGCACCCATGTATGCCACTTGAGGTACATCCAGTCAATGGAGATGTATGGCAGTGAATGTACTTATGCATGCATGGCAGAGTTGATGGGTATGTAATGATGCTTGGGATTATGTTTAGTATGCTCAAGATGCTATTGATGTGGTAGATCAGGCCCCTTGATCTATGCTCTATCCATGTAAGACATTGGCACTAAGGGACATGTAGTGTTTTTGGTCACAGTCCTGCAGGACTATCACAAAGATCCCATTGTAGAAAATTCTGTCCTAAATCTGGGGGTGAACCCTAAAGCTCATCTCGAAGAGGGATTTTTCCCCTCCGGTTTGAATAAAAAATCTCCCCAATCGGAGTTGTGGTGTGAAAGTTATGCCCATTTTTGTGCACGAGGGTCACTGTAGACATGTTGTAGACCGCTCCAGGACAGGCATTGTAAAACCCCTACAAAAAATTCTGATAATTTTTTTGCCGTCGTCCCCTCCGACTTGAGCCCAAAACCTCAAAAATCGGAGTTTCCTACTAAGAGCTACGCCCTTTTTACTGACAGCAGGTCCTGTGGACTGCACCCAGATGGCTGCCAGAAAGGCAAAAGCAAGGCCCAAGAGGAACTCCAGAGGAAGATTAGAGACTTCCCGACCTCCATGAATGAGGAACCAAGCTCAGCACAAGATTACCATGGTGACATGCAGGAGGAAATGCCCGAAACGGACCCGTATGCCCTTCTTAATCATACCCTTTGCCAACATGAGCTCGGTCATATGTGGAACGCCACAATGATATGGTCGCCAACCACCGCCAAATGATGTCCAAGTTTGATGAAGCGATCGAGCACATGGCTACCTCAAACTCAAAGACCCAACAGACCTTGGAAGAGCTCACTGCCCTTGTTGCTCAATTAGCGACCGCTTCATCCCAAGGGAAGACCAATGACTTTAGACATGAGTCTAGGTGTCCTCCACACCAGGAACCATCGCATGGCCCACAGGGTATACTTGGTGCTAAGGGAATTTTCCCTTCTACTTATGAGATCAGGGAACCCTCTCATACGCATGATGAGCCCCTATTGAATTCCCTCGTCCACCATGCCGGCAACATTTACTTGAGGCCTTCTCCCACTTTGGGTCGAATTTCACCCACTCTACCTAGGAGCCCCCATGCACCACATATGAATCAGCCCCATCAAGGACAATATGGTACAAATGACCAGCCTGGCATTCATGGACAACATGGCTATAATGGAAAACATGGGCTAAATGCACCACAAGGGATGTATGGATAGCAGGGCATGTATGGCCACCATGGGATGCATGGACAGCAAGGATTTCATGGGCAGCATGGCCCCTATGATCTACGTGACAAGGTCATTCTCACAAAGTACAATGGGAAATCCCCCTCACCATATGACTTGGAAGAATGGACGTCCAAGTTGGAGTCCTACTTCAACATCTACCCCTGCACTGATGATCAGAAAATACTTTTTGCTTCTCTCCATTTGGAAGGTTTTGCCCACACTTGGTGGTGCTATATCAATCGGGAGAATCAATAGTTCATTGATTGGAAAGATTTCAAAATGCATATGGTCCAAGTTTTTGTGTCCCCTATGGAAAAAGAATGGTTGGCAAGACAATGGTACACTCTTGACCAACGTAATCTCACTGTACATGACTACACAAATCAGTTCATGAACTTGACCATGTATGTGGAAAGCATCAGTGACGATGCTAAATTTCACAAGTATATCTATGGGTTGGAACCGAGTCTCTTGGCTGATTTCATGGCCCAAAAATCCACTACACTATTTGATGCAATCGAACTGGCTGAGAGATATGCAAGAAAGTACCGTGAGAATGAGAATTTTCAGGAAGTTGTTGGACCTCCCCGCATCCCTTCATGATCAACCCCATACGCAGGTGGTTTTCGAAGCTCTTCTATACCTAATAACAGCCCCAAAGTACCCATTTACCCCCGCCTTCCATGCTGCAAGAAAAATTGGCACTTTTGGGACAGCATCGGGCTCTATTGCTGAAAATAGGTATGCTGAAAATAAACAGTCCATTGCATCACCTTCCCATGGATCCAGTAGTCAATGATTCATCTCCCCAGATGTTGTGAAGGAACGGAAAGAAAAGGGCCTATGCTTTAAATGTGGAGATAAGTACACTGTTGATCATGCCTCCAAATGCCTGTACAAGATAGCTAAGGTCAAAGTTCACAGCATGTATGTCATGGAAGATTGGCACAATGAAGAGGATGACCTGGCCATTGATCCGACTGAGTCCACGGAGGATGTTGATCATGAGCAGTTCTATGACCTAGAGGATGGGTTTCCCTTTAACTCGGGCGGTGCTCCCTCGTAGATACTTGATTTAACATTCCATCCACCTCCCACTTTCCTTTGCTCGATCTCCTTGGATGCTTGGATGGGTTCCCGCAGCCCCAGTACCCTTCGCATTCAAGGCAGTATCAATGAGAAGCATGTTTTTATCCTTGTCAATAGTAGAAGCACTCATAGTTTTGTCAATAAATCAGCCATTGATCGGTTGAAATGTACTCCTATGGCATTACACCACCCCTTGAAGGTCCAAGTAGCAAACAGAGAAGAAGAAATCAGCACACATGTATGTCTTGCAGTTCCCTTATGCTTGGCTGAAAATTATGTGGCATTGGTTGATTTGATTGCCTTAGATATGGGCCCCATTGATGTTGTCTTGGGCTGTGATTGGCTGAAACAATTGGGGAAAATTGCTATGGACTTCTCTCAGCTTTACATGGAGTTTATGATGCATGGTCAGCCTATCCACCTAGAGGGAGTTCAAGATCATGTTGATTTTCAGCTAATTACAGCAAAACAACTCAAACAGGAGTTTAAGAAATGCTCACATATCTTTTTTTTGCAATTGAATAAGGACACTTCTGATCAGCCCTCAATAGTATCACATGACTCTGCCTTGCAGGCCTTACTTGAGGAATACAATGACTTATTTAAGATGCCTACATCCCTCCCTCCAAAGAGACAAGTGGACCACGCACTTGACCTAGAGCCCCATTCCAAGCCAGTGAACAAATCCCCCTATAGACTCTCCAAGTGTGAGGGTGAAGAGGTTACAAAGCAAATCAAGGAGTTATTGGAGATGGGTTTCATTGAACCGAGTTCTTCCCCCTATGCATCCCCTATCCTCTTAGTCAAAACGAAAGATGGCTCCTTTCGCATGTGTATTGACTACAGAGATTTGAACAAAATTACAATGAAGAACTGCTACCCCATCCCATGGATTGATGATTTACTAGATGAGTTAAAAGGGGCATGCTTTTTCACTAAGATTGAATTGCGCTCTGGCTACCATCAAATTCGTATGCGGGCAGGAGATGAGATCAAAACGGCCTTAAGGACTGATCATGGCCTTTATCATTTTCTTATGATGCCTTTTGGGTTGACTAACACCCCTGCCACCTTTCAAAGCCTCATGAACAAAATCCTGTAGCCCTCTCTGTTTACGTTTGTGCTTGTCTTCTTTGATGACATCCTCATTTACAACAAGTCATCTAGGGAGCACTTGACACACGTTCGGAGGGTGTTTGATATATTGAGAGAGCATCAACTCTTTGCTAAGGAGAGCAAATGTATATTCATGTAGACATCTGTGGAATACTTGGGACACATTGTGAGCAAAAATGGTATATAGGCTGACCCCAAAAAGGTGCAATGTGTTAAGGATTGGCCCACTCCTTCCACCACCACTTCCGTGTGTGGCTTCCTTGGTCTCTCTTCATTCTATAGACGCTTCATTAGGCACTATGCCACCATTACAGCACCTTTGACTGATTGCTTGAAAAAAGAGTCATTCTTTTGGGATGCCACTGCAGATCATAGCTTCAAATAGTTAAAGGATGCGCTTACTTCAGTACCCATCCTTCTTTGCCTTGACTTCTCTAAGCTCTTTACTATTCATTGTGATGCCAGTGGCTGGGGTATTGGTGCAATATTGTTGCAAGAGCATGGTGTGATTGCATTTGAAAGTGGCAAGCTTGATGAGAAGGAGATGCAAATGAATGTATACAACCAAGAGATGTTGGCCATCCTCCATGTCATCAAGAAATGGCACCACTATTTGTATGGTAGCCACTTCCAAGTGAAAAGTGATCATCGAGTCCTCCAATACTTCTTGACTCAGTCTACTTTGACTCCTAAGCAAAGGTGATGGGTGGCAACCTTACAGAACTATGACTTTGACATTTCTCACACACGGGGCAAGGATACTATTGTGGCTAATTCTCTCTCTCGAATGTGGTCATGCAGAGTGTCATCTATCTCAGAATTACACAGTGATTGAGTTGAAGAGCTCCAAGAGGCTTACTTGTTAGATGATCATTTTAGCCACATATTTCAGAAATTACAACATAGGGTTATGGTTGAAAACTCCCAATATCAGCTCAAGCATGGTCTTATTTGGTCCCATGGCAAGATTGCCATCCCACACACTTCCCCCTTCACACAGAAGATCATGGAAGAAATGCACTGTTGCCCCATTGCTGGTCACTTGGGTGTTTTCAAAACATATGACAGGATTGCCAAGAGCTTTCATTGGAAAGGCTTATGGAGGGACATCAAGGACTTTGTGACCAAATGCGTTCCATGCCAACAGAACAAGGACAGTACACTTCGGCCCGCTAGCCTTTTGCAGCCTCTCCCTCTCCCTGAAGGAAAATGGACTCACATCACAATGGACTTTATCACTAGTCTTCTCATGACTAAGAAAGGGTGGAACAATATCTATGTGGAAGTTGATCGCCTCATCAAAGCTGCCCTCTTTTACACTGCCTCTCAGGTAGCCACTCAGTTTATGGAAAATATCTTCAAGTTGCATGGCTTACCACAAGTCATAGTACATGATCGGGATGCAAAGTTTATGAGCAACTTCTCGCAGAGAATTTTCACCTCCATGGGAACCAAGCTTGCTCCATCCACTACATATCACCGTCAAACTGATGGCCAAATTGAGAGAGTGAACAAATGGCTTGAGACATACTTGAGGCACTTTTGCCATGATGTACAACACTGTTGGGATACGTGGCTTCACTTGGCTGAGTTTGCATATAATAACTCCACACACTCTAGCATTGGAGTTTTGACTTTTGAGGCTTTATATGGGTATAAGGTTCCCCTTCCTACAGTCTTGTTTACTGATAATATCAATCCTCAGAGTCAAGCTGAATTGGATCACATGCAAGCTTTACTTCAACAATGCAAAATGAATCTTCAGAAGGCCCAAACACACATGAAACTCTATGTTGATGAAAAACACATGCATTTGGAATTCTAAGAGGGGGAATTGGTCATTTTGAAAGTGCCTAAGTCCTGCTACTCCACTCTCAAAGAGGGCATCAGTAACAAGCTACCCCATCGCTTCTATGGCCCATACCACATCTTGAAGAGAGTTGGCGACTTGGCCTACCGCGTAGAACTCCCCCCTACCACCAAAATCCACAACGTGTTTCATGTCAGTCAGCTGAAACCCTTTATAGGCTCCTTAGTAGACTATGTGGAAGAACTTCCCCCCATAGATGAAGAGGGCATCACTCAACATGTTCCTGAAGCAATCATTGGGCAGCGAGATAAGCACTTACGATCCCGATCCATCAAAGAATACCTCATCAAATGGCAAGGCCCACCCTTGGAAGAAGCCTCTTGGTGCCCAGCAACCATCCTCGATGAATTTCCCTACCTCCGTGAACCCCAACGACTGGAAGACTAGCTAGTCATGCCCCAAATTGCCCACTTCCCATTAATAGACTGCACATTGTTTTAGAACGGTTTTGTACTTACTCAAATCAATGCATGTGCATTCTACATAGGCTGAAAGTATTCGTCATAAGCTCTGTTTTGACATATAGTACGCCCTATTTGTAGCAGCCTATCAAAATTTATGACCAGTTTACTTTAGTAGACCGATTCGAGACCGCATGTTGTCCCTAGTCTCTCCACACCTATTCTTCATTGTCAAAGGGCTCTGAGTAGTACTCTGCAACCCTCCCTTAGCCCATCCATCACTCCCCTCTATTTCTCCTTGTTTTTGAGGGCAAAAAGCTTTTGAGTGGGGATGGATCACGACTAGGGTTTAGACACCTCGTCACACTGACCGGGGTATTCAAGGTGTAAGAGCCCTAGATTAGGGCAACCGGTTAAATTTATCAAGATCACACTCTTTACCTTCATCTCCGGCTTCCATGGCTTCCTTCTCCTTTCTCTTCTCTTTTCTCTCTTTCTCTCTCCTCTTCTAGTCTTCTTTCTTCTTCTTCTTGTTCTCTTTCTCTCTCCTTAGCTCTCCTTCTCTCTCCCCTCAGCTCCTTTCATTACACACACACACACACACGCACACACACACACGCACGCACGCGCACACGCGCACACGCGCGCACGCACGTGCACACGCGCGCGCGCGCGCGCACACACACACACACACACACACACACACACACACACACACACACACACACACACACACACACACACACACACACACACACACACACACACACACACACACACACACACACACACACACACACACACACACACACACACACACACACACACACACACACACACACACACACACAGAAGGGGGGTCATTCAAGCTTGTACAAGCTGAGAGAGATCGAGAGTTGCTACAACAATTTTGACAGTCTATTTCAAGCCAGCAAGAGACCAAGAGATGATGGCATAGACTACAATAGTAAGTGATAGCTATTTCAACCAAACAACATCGTATTTAGTATGTTCCATTAGTGGAGATAACTTTCATGGCTATCTAGATAGGGGAGTAACTAATTTCTTTCATTTTCTCATAATGGAAGTCTAAATTTTCTATCTTTAACATTTTTCTCATCCTACATCGATTTCTCAACTCATCCTATAGTCATTTGTCTCACAAGGAGCAGGGTGGTGAAGGCCAATTTCCTAAGCAAACCAAGGGGTAAATTGGTTGAAGACATGCTGGTCAATTTTGACAAACAGCAAGATGTACTTGGATTAGAGGAGGAAATTAGAGAATCTCAATGGCTCTCCATTTGTTTGCAATAAAAGCTAAAGAAATACTATAAGGGGCACCAATTTTGGGCCAACATGTTGTCCATTGTCCAAGACTAAAGTGCTAAAGTGTACATTTCAATTAATGTGAACTAATTACTTGTTGCAATTTGTGTCAAATCAAGTTAGTAACACCCTATTTAAGAAGGAAGTCTAGTTTTAGGGGCCATCAAGAGAACCTTTTCTCCTTCTTTTTCTCTATTTTCTTCCCTCAGCATTTGAGCTATATGGTGTGGATCCAAGGGAGTAGAGGCAATGTCTTGGAAAGCAATCCAATATGGTGAAGGTAAGTTTATACCTTTTGGTCCTCTTAGTTTTTTTCTTACATAGCAAGTATAAAATGAAATTTAGATGGCTCCAAGCAAGAGTACAAGCAAACCAAGTGAGAGATGATTGATCCATTAGTGTACCAAGCTCTGGAAAGAATAAGAGTCTCCATTCATGGAACTATCCTAAAACCTAACATTTTGGTTCTATTGCTATGGCACCAATATTCTTACCATGTAGTAGAATAAGAGCATTGTGTACTTGAATGGGATGAACAATGAGGAATTGATATCCCATTTGCATGCCTTGACTACTCCAAAACATGCATGGCTAGTCAGGAGACCAAATTGGTGGAGGAATTGATTTGGGGATCAAAAGTAGATTAGGATAGATCATATTAGATTTGGTTTATTGAGCATAAAAAAACTTAGAAAAATCACAAAATTTTGAACCCATCGACATTGCATGAGAAATGTTGATCTTGAAGCTTCATTGATTGCTTAATTAGCTCAATTATGATTCATGATTCATTAGCTTGAAGAGCTTCAGTGTGTTTGAGAGATTGATAAGGTAGTTGGATGTTGTGGATAAGAGAAATCCAATGCTTAGACTTGGATTGCACACAAATGGCAAATATAGAATACCCATTAGGATGACTGAGAGGACTGGTTGTACTTACTTACTCATGAACTAGCATGCCTATACATAAATTAGCTAAGATTAGCTCTCTTGATTAGCCATACTCAGACAACCGATTAACTTAGGATCCATAAACCTCACTCACTATCACTCACATGCCACAACCCACCACCATGAAAGCCCATGAGTACTAGTTAGTCATCACCCTCCACATACCACAAATAGCTTATCTACATGGAGGCCACATTCATCATGACCTAAGCCACCTTCCATTTTTTATCACACTTGACCAACACAATGACCACACTCTTTAGGCCATGACATTGCCAACTTATGTCTTCCCTCACCCTTTAGCCATGAACATTGTAGCCTCATGTTTTCCCTCACCTCAAAGTGCCCACATCCATGATCATCACCTATCATGAATGTGCCATGAGTGAGCTACCATAAGCCACAATCATGCCCTACAACACAACTCAATCATCATCACCTCACGATTACCTGCACAAGCATGACTATCAGTTTATCAAGCCTCTTCCAACCACATGTAACCCTAACCGCAATCTCACCCCACACGAGTCACAACCATACTCACATGCCCACCAACACCATCCACCACCTCATGAGTATTCCCTATCCATGTCATTACATGAGAGCCATTACCATGACCTGCCCATGATGTAATATCCCAAGGTTCATCTACCTTAACTTCCATCAACTTTTTTCTTTTTTGTAAACACTTGCATCTCGACATTGAGTGCATTGATGGAAAGTAATAATAATATATATATGCGGGCCCAATCTTGAACTTCACAAAGCATGCCTCAATCAAGAAATTTTCATAAGTCTCACTTCTCAAACACACAAACTAATCTTGATCTTCAAATCTCACAAATTGAATCGGATTCATCCATACATGTGAAGTCGTGCTTGAATAAATCAAGTTAAAAGAAAAAATTTTAAAAGGGGGCGAATGGGGGGAGATTGGCTAAGGCTGCCATGGGGGGGAGGTGGTTGTTGGGTAGTTTATTAAAGGGTAAGATGGGGAGGTAGCATGTTTAGTCACCCCCTTAATTACTTATCACCTCCTATTAAAAGGCCCCTCTAAAACCATTAAGGGTTCATTTGGATAGCCACCATGACCTCCTCCCCCCCATTTTTGTCATCAACCTTGGGCCCCCCTCCTTTCTAAATTTAAAAATCTTACCTTTCCCCCTAATTATCTCTCCAATTTTCACCTCCTCTCCCCCCATTTGAACTCAAAATCCTAATGACATCACTAGCATCTCCCCCCCCCCCCCCCCCCCCCCCCCCAACCCCATGTCTAGTGATAGCCCACAGGGATGAAATCCTCCTACGAGCTAATGTCCAAGATGGGCACTCCTTATGTAGGAACTCATTGAGATGGGGCATTTTGCCAAGTGAAGGCTAGGGTGATCCTTTTTCATGTCTCAAGTTACCTAGGACCCTAAATAGGGTTCTTGGTGCCTATCCTCTCCAGCATAATGCTAGCCTCCCTATAGCTATCAACTAAAGGGAGTGGAAATAAGTACCATAGTCTAAAAAGGTGAAAACCACAAAAAACTAGCACAAAGAGGGAATATTAACAAGGTTATTAAACCTTAGTAAATAAAAAAAGAAAATACATTACCTTCAAATGGAATGACTAATTGATCTTCACCGTCACCACCTCTTGATCATACCACCATTGTCGTTAAACAAAACATTCATTGCCTTCAATCATAATGCCATTGATTATAACTCCGTTACCCTTGTTTTTGGTGCAACTCGTAGTGTGGAAAATCTTCTGACAAGGAAGGAACCTTGAAATGAACATAAAGTCATTCACTCCAAAACCTTAATACTAAGGCTATAAAGAGCCTTAGTATAAGCTTAAAGGAAGTTGTTTTTTAATTCCTTATTCTACCAGTTGCTACTATCACGAGAGAGAGAGAGAGAGAGAGAGAGAGAGAGAGAGAGAGAGAGAGAGAGAGAGAGAGAGAGAGAGAGAGAGAGAGAGAGAGAGAGAGAGAGAGAGAGAGAGAGAGAGAGAGAGAGAGAGAGAGAGAGAGAGAGAGAGAGAAGAGAGAGAAGAACAAGGAGAAGAAGAGAGGAGGGAGAGGAAAAAGAAGAAGGAAGAGATAGAAGAAGAAGATAGGAGGAGTAAGAGGAGAAGGACTCATCCACCTTGCTTCTAACAACTCCTTCTTGTCTCTACAAGATCTTCATCTAACAAGGAACCCTCTTAGCCACTCAAAGCTTCTAATCAAGAGACCGATGAAGTTTAGGAGCTAGCGAATGAAGACTACCTATTCATGATGGAATGAAGACTACCTATTCACGATGGCTACGAAAAGGCAATATTCTGGAGGAGCACGAGAGCTACAAATGTGTTTGTGAATGCGGATAACACACCATCTCACATAACTCCACTCCAGGTTCTTTCATAGGTTGAATTTATTCAACACAAAGATTAAAAACATAACTAAAAGATTTTTTTAAATATTTAATGAAGAATGTATACCTTAATAAATAGAAAAAAATAAAAATTCAACAAGAAGGGGATAAATTAAGAACCATTAATTTAGACATTTCTTTTTTGAAAGATAGAATAAGATTGCATAACATCGTAATGCATTGAATAGTTGCATATAGATAAAATGCATCAAAATAAATTAAATTTTAATTCATGAAGGATCATTAGAAAAATCTACAACAATTTAGGAATCAAGTAATTGCATAGAGAAATATTTTCTTGATATTTATGAATCATGTAAATATAAAAAATATTTTATTGACATTTATAAATCATGTGAATATAGAGAAATATTTTCTTGGTATTTATGAGTCATATAAAGTGAATTAAAAAATTAAATTAAATCATTAAATTCATTCAATTGAAGTGCCCTATTTAATTAAAAAATTCCATAGTTATTAATCAAGTCAAAATTATTATATTGTGTACTTAGCCATTGGGAATTATTAAATGGTGCAAGTAGTTATTAAAACCTAGGATATTCAAATTAACTCACTTTGGCAACATGACAAAATGAAAATACAAACCCTAGGATTGTGAAGCAAACAAAGACAATATAATCCTCCTTCGAGAAAATAGAAGCCTAAACTTCCTAGATGAAATGCTCACCTTATTGACTTATGTAGCTTCCAAAGTGAAAGTCAAGATTCCAAGGTTCCAACTTGGTTTCCTCAAAGTAAGATAAATTTTAACTATTTCCCAACACATAGGAGTATTAAAAAATAGTCATCAAGACTCATAATAAGGTCAATCGACCAACCTTCAACAAACATTAGGTCAAGGAAGATTGCAAGTGTAAGGACCAAAACAAATTAAAAATAGTAATATTAACCAAGGGAAGATCCAAAGAAGGAAGACTGATTAGAAGGAAACATAGAAAATCCGAAGGGGACTAGGTGAAAATCCAAAAAAAGGGAGTAAAACCAAGTTTGAAAGAATTACCGCTAAGTTGAAAATGTTACTTTGATTGCCTCCCTATTTTGTATAGAATTATTTCTTAAAAGAGAAGTGCTTGTGTTTGTGATGACGAAAGGTGCATACAAGTTTACTTGATGTACTTAGAAATTTTGATTGAATTGATCAAAACCCTAATATACCAAATTTATAACATGATAAAAGAAAAGTGTGCTAGACCTCCCCCAAGGCGAGTTGCAAATCCCTTTACCAAGAGGGATTGGTTTTGCTACATCTCAAAGGGTTCGAACTGACCCAATGGCAAGAGACGACTCCGTAGAGGGATCCTTAGGCAAGAGGAGTTGGGGTTGCCATGGGAGCTATGGCCAATAAACTCTTAGACTCCTAGGAATCATCCAAGTCCTTGCATGACTCAAGATGGGGACTTCCTCACGACCCCTGTACTAGTTAGGGATTAAAATCTTGGTAAAATAAAGGCCCTCAGGTCATTCTTTCCAATGGGAAAAATGTGAACACTTGTATAAGATTCTTTATTAAATTAAAAAGTTGTTTCCAAAGGATTATTTTTATTGTCCATGTATTGTGACTTAAGTTACGTAAACAAACACTATGATTAAAAGGGAATAATTAAGGAAGCTAGTTTTATGTGTACAACATAAACTAAAACTACCCAACCAAGGGAAGTGGGAGGGCATGATTCTTGAAAAATCTACCCTAAGGCAGGGTGGTCTTAGTAAGCTAAGAGCTTCTTACAAATCGATGCTTTATAGCATAGGAAACATTGGCCACATAGGGTCGGTTAGAACCTTGACTCTATATATGTTATTTTAGGGGAATAGAGTGAGACTTTGCCCTACGGGTAGAGGGGTCAATGTGCCCATACTCTCTCTCATGTGTCACTCTCCTTGAACCAAGTGTGATACAAGTTTGCTTTGGTTCAAGAAATCTAGTACAAGCAGTTGCTCAAAGACTAATGCTAGTGAATCTTGATAGGTGACCTTAGTTTGCTTAGAATCCAAAATTTAGGTCGATTCTTGTGGGAACAACCAAGAGCTTTCATTACAAAGTAGATGAGAGAGAGTCTAGATAACAAACCTCGTGTAATTCGAAAGAGTATTGAGCAATATCACCTAGAAAATCATCTCAATAGACCACTAAATCGTGCCATTGAGGATGTCTCAAAGCGAGCACATCACATATAAAGCCAAAGGTTTAAGGGTTGTTTGTATGATAGCATTTATACAACTTCATTATGCTTACCCAACTCACAAAACAAGGCAAAGAAGCAAGGGATCTCGAGCTAAAAGGTTGCCATGTCCATGTGTGTGTGGAGAGAGAGAGAGAGAGAGAGAGAGAGAGAGAGAGAGAGAGAGAGAGAGAGAGAGAGAGAGAGAGAGAGAGAGAGAGAGAGAGAGAGAGAGAGAGAGAGAGAGAGAGAGAGAGAGAGAGAGAGAGAGAGAATTATGAGACTAGGAAGAGGGATGCAATAAAAGAGTGAGGATATATTGAAAAAGAAGTGAAGTCAAAGGAATCAAGGCCAGACCCTCTTGACTACATGTATGCAGTTGGAGACCCATTTCTCTATTATATAACCCATCATTCCCTTTTGTAATTCTTCCATGGAAGCAGATTAATGTGGCGGGACCCCTGAATGTGGTAGGACCCTCATCAACCATAAATAACCTAGCTAGGCATAGAAATGCTTCAAATAATGACCAAGTACCCATCGTATTTTTACTATTGATTGACAAAATTTAATTTAACTAGAGAAGTAAAATAAAAAGTATTAAATGATTTCTTTAGCAAAGAAAGTATAAGTACATAGATTTCTTTTCAATATTGCATTTTGTCTTACGCAAAACAAAATCAAGTTAAATAAAAAATTAAAATAGTTATTAATAGTGGCATAGGTCATTCCAATATTTACAAATGTAATTATGATCGAAAGAAAGAAAAGGTTATTTCCATGATAAAATAATTATAACTGATGACTTTTAAGTTTGATAACAATGCTCTTGAAAAATCATATAGATGAGGTGAATTAATGAGGTGTGTGTGTGTGTGTGTGTGTGTGTGTGTGTGTGTGTGTGTGTGTGTGTGTGTGTGTGTGTGTGTGTGTGTGTGTGTGTGTGTGTGTGTGTGTGTGTGCGTGCGTGCGTGCGTGCGTGCGTGCGTGCGTGCGTGTGCGCGTGTGCGTCTGTGTGTGTGTGTGTGCGCATGTGTACATGCACACACGGGCACGCATACAATTATTGCTAAGGGAAAGAAAAAGTATTTTACTTAATCAATCAATAGTTGTTTTCAAGATCAATAAAGTTGTAATAGCCTAGAGCAATGTATGAATGCCTTGACATTTCAAATGCAAGTGACAACTTGAACAATTACACAACAATCAAAATACCAAGGTTGGATTATTAACTATCCCTTACCACAAGTATGTAATCTTAGAGGTCATTTTTGCTTGCCATAGTGTAGTCTACTAATTCTAAGCAGTGAATAATTAATATAGTCAATCCCCTTAACACTATCAACGTTACAACAATTCAAAACATGTATCAATATATATGCAACCTAAGGTTGTATATTAGTCTTAGCATTTATAAGCTAGTAAATTAATTAATACGAGCTATATAGCTACATAAGTTAGTCATTAAAACTCAAAATTAAGTAAAGTACTTTTTGCAATGGGGTTAGGAATAAAATAGATCGTGTATGCTAGTTAGAATAGAATTTTTAGCAAATAAATCTTAATCTAAGAAGACTAAGAGAATCATTAATAAATCTTAAAGGTATCCCTAATATAATCATGAGAATGAAATTAATTGTTGGAACCTCCCAAGTGAAAAGGAACGAGGCACAAAACTAGAGAAGGAGGCTAGCCCTAAGGAACTTAGGACCTTAAGAGCCATAGTAAGGTATCTTAGATCAATGAAATGAGCATCCTAAGCTATTAGACTTTGCTTTACACACAAAATAAACTTAACATAAAGTAAAGTAAGATGCTAGACATTGTAGGAGGTATCACATAAATATTATGATTTAGTTAAAATCTACTATTGCACCCTTGAAAAAGGAGCCCTTCAATGGATAAATTCAAGTAATAAAGGGCTAGGATAAGACACTAAACTTAGAAACCAATAACTTCCTAAGCCCTAACATGTGCATGTAGCAATGAAATCATCCAATGAAGAACTTCTTAGAGAAGAGAAATTCATATCTATTTAATTGAGTGACATGAATGGATTATAGGAAAAGTAGAGTTAAATTGGAATTGGTAGTCTAGTCAATCGATAAAGTGACAAGTTAAGTTAGTCATTACCGTGTAGGAGTAGCAAACAATAAGTCCCAATATAAGATGCAATGAGAAGTTGGAATGTTGCACATCACCCTAGGGTAAAGACTAAAGGGAAGATACTAAACCCAGTACCTAGGAATTTGAGTTAATCCAAGTTGATGAACTACTTCTTATGGTAGTAAGAGATTGCTTGTAATTGTATACTGAACTATGCTAAGGATAATGGATGGTCTTTTATGATCAATTGGTAGCACTACTAGGAGATGAATAACATTTTCTTGGGAAATTTTGGTTTTTCTTAACACTAGAAAATATTCTAAATCAAGTTTGTGCTTCAATTGCCAAGTGGAATTAATTAGTATCATGCCTCCCTAAGGGCTTTATTGAGGGCTCTTACACATGAGTGAGTTTTCTTTAACCTACTAATAAGGAGCACTTGGCCAACGTCTAGGTAAGACATATGCATAGCCCTAGAGGTTAAGCAATAAAGGTTGCTATTGTGCTATACACAAGCTCAATGTAGTAGAACTTTGGACACACTTTTATTCCTTCAAGTGCTTTGACTCATGAGAATTAAATGCCTATCTCTCACATAGTCTCTCACACATGAATGCAAGTATTTTTCTGTAGTAGTAAGTGGCATGGACTTCCTTCAATCCATGAAGGATACACTTTGCACATGCCACAATCACCTATGTGCAATTGGCTACACATGGTGTGTGGTCAATTGCACATGGTTGCCTACGTGTGCAATCAGCTACATGTGGTGTACGATTGATTGCATGCGGTGTGCGATCAACTACACATAGTTGCCTACATGAGATCAGCTACACAAGTTATGCGGTTGGATGCACTAAAATTTGATGCAAACTATGGATGCACAAGAATGCACAAATGCACAATGTGAGGTGAGAGATGCATAAGTGACTATGCGAGTGTTGATGAGTGCACTACAATGTAGGCAGATGCACATGCGAGTACACTATTGCACATAGATGCATGTAGATACACTATTGTATATAGGTGTATCCTCAGGTGATGGATGCATGGGGGTTGGTGCTTTGCATGCTGCTTTTACTTCCTCCTCCCTCCCCTCGACTCCTCCCATGTGAACAAGGCAGTGCTAGGGATGAGAAGAAAGTTAAAGTGTTTGCAGGTGCCTTGTGAGTGGTCTGTGTGTAAGTTATGATATGCCTACCTAGTGCCACTAATGTGTATGATGTGTATATGCATGTGTGTCTAGTATGTGTAGGGGTATGTGAGTCTAGGTGTGTGTCACTATGTGGATATGAGTGCGAGTCTCTAGCATGTCTTGTGCATGTGTATGTGGGTATAGTGTGATGTAGCTTGTGTCACTATGTGGGGGGTGTGCATCATAGTGTGTATATGGTTGGATGTATGGTGGTGCATATGCACGCACCACATTGGTGTAACACCGAGCCACCTAGCTCTTTCTTACTTCCCTACAATCCTCTCATCCAACAAGTTGGATATGGGTCATGGGAAGGAGTTGGAGCCTTGGTGTATCCATGTGTGGCATGTATGTGTGAGCATGGTGGTGTGTTTGTGCGTATGTCCAGTATGCATTAGTTGTCTAGTAAGTGCATGTGTGCATGTGTTTAGTGAGTTTGTGTTGTAAGTCTACATGTGGATGTGTATGGGTTGAGCTTAGTGTTGGTGAGTGTATGTGATGTGCACATGAAGTGTGTGTTTTTAGTGTGTGGAGTGCATGTGAGTGGATGGAATTTGTGTGTGTGTTCAATGTGTCGTAGAGGTGAGATTCATATGGAGTGGGGAGTGTGTGTTATGTTGTGTAGGGGTGTGGTTCATGTGGGGTGGTGTGTGCGAGTTTCATGTGTGCAATGCATGCGTATGTGTTAATAAGTGTGCATGTGTGTTCTAATATGTGTGTGTGGTGTGTGTATTTATGTGGTGGTTGTGTATGTGCGTGTTGGTTGGTGTGCCCGATGGTGGCGATGTTGGCAATGGTGAAAGGCTTGGCCAGGGTGGTGGATCCATTGGCGGCACATGCGAATCGTCGAGTAATGGATAGGGATAGTGGCAGTAGCCAAGGCAGGAGGAGATGGTATCGATGGCATGCGACGACGACTCAATGGTGTGCGGTAGCAATAGCCGACTGGGGTGGCTATGGCGGGAAGGAGGCCGGGGGAGGAGTGATGGTAGTGCGTAGGGCATCGGGCCACAGGCGATGGACTGGGATAGCATGATAACTGGGTAGCTATGGCGACAGGAGGACCTTGGTGGGCTAGGCATGACGGTGGTGGGCCGGGTGGCAAGGCACGAGGGTGGGCAACGGCCAAGAGGCCAGGCGAAGAGCAACATTCGTGGGGTTGGAGAAGGCAGACAGGGGGCTGCATGGGCTCAGAAAGCGAAGGAGATGTGGTGGCGAGCATTGAGCAGCTCACTGACACAGCCATCGAGACTGCATCATGCGGGGAGTGGCAATGGAAATGGTGGTTTGAAGGACGGTCGTGTTGGGGGCAACAGCCGACACAGTGGCTGCGAGAGGGAGAGACGAAGGCAGGGAGAGGCGTGTCATTATCATCAACTACCTCCTCAAGGTTTTAATGAGTTGGTATTCAAGATCTCCCCTTTTTTTTTTTTTTTTGGGTTTGGGGGGTTGATGAGCGTCCCCCCTACCTTTCCTAGTCCTTTTTCTTCTCCTTCCTCTTTTTTTTCTTCCCTTTCTCCTTCTCCTTTTAAAAAAAATATTTTTCATTTTTAACTCCTTTTTCTTCTTCTTCTACTTTTCTTTTTCATTCTTCTTCTTTCTAATTATTTTTTCCTCCTTAAAAAAATAAAATAAAATTCTCCTCTTTTTCCTTCTTTTTATTTCTCCTTCTTTTTCCTCTCTTTCTTCTTCTTCTTCTTCTTCCTTTTTCTTCTTTTTGGAGTCAATGCAACCTTGTTTCCTTTAGCAAAAAGTGAACAACCATTAAGGTTAATGCATCATCATTACTAAATCATAACCTTAATTATGGCCAAAATAATAAACTATTTCAATATATTTGATTTGATTTGTTTCAATTGGTATATAAATAAAGCAAAACAAAAGGAGTGAAACGAGAACAAAAAAATTGCAATCTTTTTACCAACAAAATTCTCTCTCTTTGCTACAAACACAGAATCCTAACTAAGGATATGTGTTCATAGTTGGTACTTTCGCACTCCTATTCTGCATGTGCAACGCATGAGTGACTTCATCGTTGACGTGTTCTTTGTCCTGGCAATGGAGCCAAAATGTTGTGCTACATAAGTTCAATGTAGTGAGACTTTGGACACACTCTTGTTCCTTCAAGAGCTTCGATGCATGAGAATTGAATGACTATCTCTCACATAGTCTCTCACACATATTGAATGCAAGTATTCATTTGTAGTGAGTGTCATGGCCTTCCTTCAATCCATGAAGGATGCACTTTGCACACTTCACAATCCAAGTGAGTGCTCCTTCGATTCTTAACCCTCTACGGCCTCCACATGCAAAAGAGAAGCATGGGCATGGCAAGAGAGAGTGCTTGGAGAGAGGATGAGTAGAGATTCATCCTCTTGGTCTCTCACCCTCACTTTGTCACTCTCTTACTCTCAATCTCTTACTCTCACCCTCACTTGCTCTCAATCTCTTACTCTCACCCTCACTTGCTCTCTCACAATGAAAGTAAGATGGCAAGTGTACAAAGTTTGCACACACATGGATAGCTTGTTCTATTCATTCTCATCCTTTTATACATGATCTCTAGGCCAAGGGTTAGGGTTTCCCCATCCCTCTTGGGTATCCAGCCCGCTTTAGGGCCTCAAGACTAGTCATCTCTTATTGTATGCTTTTCCTTTGGTGAGAATGAACTATAATCTTTATGTTTTTTCCACATGAGCCTCTGCTATCATTACAACTTGCACAATGGCTTGCAGATGTACATGATTAATCAATATACAAATGTTGCCACCTTTTGGAAATTTGAATAAGCATGTGCTTCATGTACATTATATTGCGATTAATAATCCAAAGAATATTTCTAAAAATTTAGGCACCTTCCTACGCATGCTTGTACCTTGCATGCTGTGTACTTCTTGCTATTGATATTTGCTCCATGCCACCATATCCTTCCTGAGTCTTTTTTGCTAGTCTTCTTTGAGTGGCATCCTAAGTGCTGCCTAATAGTGGAGCATACATTGCACTATCTGCAATCATTGCATTTAGTAGTAGTACTACCTTAGTCTTGTATCCCTAGGTAATTCATTATATGTATACCCTCTATATCACGTGCGTTTAAGGCCTATTTATAAATATTCTTATTTGTAAAATTTCATTTAATAAAACATAATCCTTTTCTATTCACTGTGTAACTAACCCCTTTATATGGGACCCTTCTCTATGTAATTAAAAAAATGGTGTTTTAAAAATCCCTTATATTGAACCAATGTGATATATACATATATTTATGATTGATATACTTAGGCTTGTATCCCTACACTTATTAGTGTCTTTTTGTTCCCAAAGATCTTTGTTGCGATCGTTTTGGTTCCTAGTTGTGGTATCGATTCTTACTTTAGTAATATATTTTGGATTGAGTCTTGAGTACATTTGGTGTTTGATCTCTATACATTGAATATGTATTGCTTTATAACTTGAGTGTTGAATGTTGAAAGTGATGCCAGTGTCCATTTGTGTCCGCCCATTGTCATTCCTGTGGCAGTTGTACTTGGACACTAATTACAATGTTCAAGCTCATTATGTACATATCATCAATGTTTCTTTGATATAGATCTAGTCATCACCTCAAGTATTTATGTACATATATAAAGATTGATATGGAGTGGGTACACATCTCTCCTGTACCTCTTTGATGATGATAAGGCCCCATCTATCTGTCACCATGATGTTGATTCAGCTCGAGCCATCCTCACAAGCTTATTTGCTTTCTAAAGTTGCTTCTAAGAAATGAGAATACCTAAAATGATAATATATCAAAACATAGCTCAAGGTATTGGGTGGTATTTTGACTCAAGTTTTGATGAAAAGGATGTGCATCATTATTTCAAATTGATCTAGATACAAGCCATCAAATTTTGAGTATTCACTAGTGTATTATGGATATACTTACCTTTAGACTCTTAATTAAGGGTAATTGGAAAAATTAAAAGCTTTATGCTAATGTATGTATTTTGAAAGAAAAGGAAAAAACATATATTAAGCTAAAATTATGTCATTTTCAAGAATTTGTAAATTACTTCTCTCTATGCCAAGGTGGAATTTCTTAGAAGGCCCAATCTTGAGCCCAAATTTCTCCTAATGTGTTCTATGGAGCAGAACTATACTGGCTATTGTTGGATAAAGTCCACATCAATGTTGACAACATTTCCTTGCACAATTTAACAAAGTACATTGGAGAATTGGAGTGCCTAAATAGATAATTCTTTGGCGGCTCTTCATTGCATTACCAAAAATATTTAAAATAATTATTAGCATCCTATGTATAATCTATGAAGTTCAATGAATTAACACCTACCTCCTACCATGCAGGGAAATTTAATATCAATGTACCAATAATTGGAATGACATTGAATGGTTTAGGAAGCATTGGATCCTTCTATTACAACAACCTCCCATTCTTCTTTCCAAGTGCATCTAGTGTATTATGTGATGTTATGGAGCAGAATGACAAGACTATTCATCCATTGAGTCACACATAAATATGAGGTGTAGATAGATACTTGTAGAGATAATGTGAAAGGGCTTCAAAGAAGTGTAGGGGAAATGATGAAATACTTCAGTGTAGTTGTCCTTCAGTACCTACAAATGATGGTGGCTAGAAGACTTATAACAATTGCCCTAGCTCATGAGCAAGGTGTTCCATGACTAACATTAAAATCCAAACAATGCTTCAAAAACTCCAATCACTTATTTGAAAGAATAGGTAGCAATATATGCTTTTAATCAAGTTGCTTAAAATAGACAAGTTGATCTTAATGTCATGGTATAATATCTCAAAACCTTCCTAAACACTCAATTGAATTATTTTAGGCATGTAGGTTCAAACATTTGGTTTATGCAACCCTAGGGAGGTCAATCAAAAATACATGTATGTATCACATGAGTTCAACATAATGGATTTTTAAAATACCATTTTTACACATTTTTTACATACAGAAGGGTCCCATATAAAGGGGTTACTTAATTATAGATTGAATAGAAAAGGGTTATGTTTTATTAAGGAAAAATTCACAGATAATGATATTTATAAATAGGCCTTGAACACACATGATATAGAGGGTGTACATATAGTGAATTACCCAAGTATGCAACATGCATGATGATTGACAAAGGGATGGTTCATGCAACATGCATGAGAGTATCTCAAAATTTTCCCTTAACATTAAGCTCGACTATTCCAAGCATATAGGTTCGAATATATGGTTTGTCCAGCATGCGTGGAGAGTGATCAATGAATGCAATCTCATCTTTTGAAGTTAAAACAATGTTATCCCTATTGATTTTTCCATGGTAGCCTATTTTCTAGTTGATCAATTGACAATGATATTAGATGTTCATCTTCAAAATGCCAACAAAAATAGGGCTATTGCCAAAGGTTGATCAAGTGAATCACATGCAAAGGAATGCCATTGGAGACTTGTGCAATAGTGGGATATACTTCGACATGTCACATGTGCATTGTATCAATGATTAGACCTTGGATTTGGATCACCATGGTAGCACATGTGTATGACCTAAGGTAATTACTCATGTTTTGTAATGATTATCACATGTAAAATATAAAAAAATAATTTTTCCTTAGAGTTCAATTTGTGGTTATCTTTTGTAGCATACAAGAGTTAATTATAGTGAGTAAATGTGAGATGAAGGAAGATGTTTTATTTAAAGCTCCATGAAGTGATAGAGAAGCATGGTCACCTTAAATTTTATTGTTGAGGTCTCATTGTAGATGAGGTAGGTGGGTAGCTTGCACACTACTCAATCATGGATTGGAGAATGCCATTCAAGGAAGGGAGATATTTTTCTTATTTCATTGGGAACAAAATCTTCTTCAAAGACATATCTTGATGTGTGCACACAAAAAATTCTAAGATGTGGATGTGTTTGTGCCTCGTTGTAGATTACAATATTATTGCAATGCATTGTTGACTTTGTTGGTATTATCTCTAATATCCATGCTAGAGATGACCCTTTAATGGGGCAAGTTCTATTTTGAAGAACAACTAATAATATGTGTTGTTATACTCTTCTCACATCCTATTATACATTGGACATCACTCGTATGCCAACCACAAACTTGGTAGAGCCAGCTCATGCAAGCTAGCTAGGGGGTGATGGCTTCAAAGGAACCATCAACTTGTATGATGTATGTGCTAGTGATCTTGCAAATATTTGGTAGAGCCAATGAATGCAAACTAGCCAATTGGTGATGGCTTCAAAGGGACCATTAGCTTGTATGATATATGTGTTCGTGATCTAGCAAATACTTTGCTACAAAAGCACAAAATGACATGCATTCTTATTAGAGGCAATTTCCACGGTGCAGGACCAAGTACAAAGAAGCTTGTAAGTCAATTGCAAGAATGGAGTAGCTCTACACTAACAATGGCTACAAGGATGGTGGAGGAGGTGAAAAATGGAATTCAAATGCATTAAGAACCCTATTTTAGAGTTGATAACATAACTATAGTAAGTAAATGAAAGAATGATGGGAAAATGAACTCAGAAAAGTTGAATGCCACTCAAAGGGTAGAGTACGTAACTCAAAATTAGCCTAGAAAAAAGAGTACAAGAAAAAGAGGACTCGTCATTGTCAAACCAACCAATGCATTGTCTCCAATTTCTTTAGAGGAAGTGGTGGTAGTGAGTGACTTGCATGATGTATGGGCTATAAGAAGGATTTGGCCCACAGCCATGTCCAATATCAAGGATAGTTGGTGACTCACCAAGGAAAAGATAAGAAACCAATTAGAAACATGGCACATGGGGCACCCAAACCCACATTTTGGGGGTGTGATCTGGTGGTCTAACTCACTAGGAGATACTAATAATTAGCATAGAATATGGAATTAGTTCATGCATTTTTGCAATGATAGTATGGGCCACACCTGGAACATATTTTCTTTCATTAAATATAAACCCACCAAGAGTCCCACAAGTATTTCAAGTGGCATGTGGCATGAATTGAAAGGTGAAGAAATGATAATGTTATAGAGTGGTGGGTTTGTTTTACATAAGGCAACACCAAAAGTAGGTGCTAATGAAGGCACATATATAGATATCAATAAGGTGATAGTCTCACATGCTACAAGGAGAACGATACATTTAGCATTGTCTCTAGATGCAATGGTGAAGGACCACACAATTATGAAAGCCTTGAAATACAAAGATTTTAAACTAGAGACACCCAACTCAAGTATCTTACAAGAGTGTTACGATCTGTAAGTGCAAAGAAGCCAACATGTAATTATTGTGATTTTATGGATTGTGCTAAAAAAGGGAAGGCCTTGTCAACATCAAGGATGGTTGGGGACTCAACAAGGAAATCCAATGTCGAGGACCTAGTAACAAAACTATGAGAAACCAAATTAGAAATATGGCACATGGGGCACCTAAACTAACATTTTGGGGTGTGATCTAGTGGTCCAACTCACTAGGAGATACTAATAATCTTAGAATATGGAATCAATTCATGTGGTTTTGCAATGATAGTATGGGCCACACATGGAACATATGTTCTTTCATTAAACACACCCCCACCTTTATTGTGGAAGTAAAATAAAAAGAATTGCACTAGTTATTAGCACAAATGTATTTTCTTATATTCAGAAACAAAATTGTCACAATTAGATGGTTTGTATTGATTTAGATTATGATTATCTTTCTTTCTCTTTCTCTACCTTAGTTTGCAATATAGTCATATAATTGGATGAGTAACAAAGGTGATATTAGATAGATTTATAAGAAGTATTGGCAAATTTCTTACATTTTGCAAAACTTTATTCTTTATTACTTTGATTCCTTTAATGGGAGCACACAAGCATGCATAACAAGACAAGTGTTTACTTTGAAAGGTGGTGGTGGTGTAGAGAGAGAGAGAGAGAGAGAGAGAGAGAGAGAGAGAGAGAGAGAGAGAGAGAGAGAGAGAGAGAGAGAGAGAGAGAGAGAGAGAGAGAGAGAGAGAGAGAGAGAGAGAGAGAGAGAGAGATGAGAATTGGAGAATGTGATGTCGAGGAGGAGGAGGAGCAGTTGGAGGAGGAGGAGGAGGTGATTGTTCTAGAGGATGAGAAGGGGGTGGTGGTCATCAGGTTGGAGGCAGCAATGGTGGTGGTGGTACAAGTGGAAATGGAGGTGATTGGAACTAAGGGTGGAAGAAGTGTACTATAGGGAACAAAGATAGGGGGTTGCCAACAAAATTGTTGAAAAACTTGCTCCAAAAACTCTCTCCTTACCTCGGGGAAGTTACTATATGTATATCCTCTACATCAGTGCGTTCAAGGCCTATTTATAAAAATCCTTATTTGTGATTTTTTCCTGGATAAAACATAACCCTTTTCTATTCAATCTGTAAATGAACCCTTTGTATTATACCCTTTTGTATGTAAAAAAAAGTAAAAATGATATTTTAAAAATACCTTATTTTGAACCCACGTGATGCACATATATATTCATGAGTAACTTACCTGAGCTCCTTACCCTTTACATCCCTTTAAAAAAACCAAAAGCTCTCCACATTGCACCTCCTTTATTGACAAAACTTTGTTTTTTCTTTTTCTTCCTAGTATCTATACAACCAACTTGAACATTCTTAAATATCTCCATTATTATCATGAGTGCACTCTTTGATTTCTCTATTGAGTAGATTGGTAGCTTTTGTGAAGATCCACATGATGTAGTTGCCAATCAAACACTTCCTTGCAAATGAACTAGAATCACTATCCTTGGGGCATAAAATAGATTTCCAAAGCCATGTAATGCGAGAGAAGTCTTTTATATGAGAGTTGCATTTATAATCTTGACCACAAATACCACATTGAAAATGACATTGTTTTTCACAATCACACAGTAGAACACACTTTTTTTATACTATTTACAATATCCCTGAGAAATAGATTTGCACATACATGATGCAATAGCAAGTGTATGAATCTTGAAGCTTGTGAACAAAGTAAGGTTTCAATTTCTCTAATGCCCATAGTTGAATTGGCACCTCTAGATGACAATACCTAATGGCAAGAAAGAACTCTATCTACACTAAGTATTGATAATTAGTAAACATGTTGTAATCCCTAACATATTATTGGTTGGAAACAAAATGGTAGCTCTTTTAGTAGTAGGCTAGTAGTAGCTTGGAAGTAGTAAACTAGAAGTAGTACAATGGTATCAAGTTGATTTTTTTTAAAAAACTCCCAATCTGCCAATCTAGTAGCCCCTAGTAGCAAACTAGTAGCACATCAAAAGTAGAAAATAAGTAGCATGCTAAAAGTAGCAAATTGGTATCAAGTTGAGAATAAAATGATAGCTTTGAAGCTACCATTAATTTGCTAGCACACTAAAAGTGACACATTAATAGCACATTAAGAGTACTGGACTAGTATAAAGTTAAAAACAAGATTAGTAGCTCCTAAGCTACCAATTTGGTAGCACACTGGTAGCATACTGATATCAAGTTAAAATCCAACTGGTAGCACTAACCTACCAATTTGGCAGCACAATGATAGCACACTAAAAGCACCTAATAGCCAACTAGTAGGACACTATTAGTACACTAAAAATAATAGACTAGTTGTAGACTAATAGTACACTAGTACCAGAGGTGATAGCTATACATTTGTGGAGCTAAAAGTGGAATGATAGTTGATGGTATAGTGGTAGTAGTTGACTCAACAACTGGTACCATCTAGTGTATAATATCCAAGGTTAATAGATTGGCAGCTCTCAATTTGCAATCTCCCAAATCTTGTGAGCATTATAGGAGAGTGGCAGTTAACAATCTAAAATGTAGTACCATGATGGTAGCTTCCAATTTGTAATCTCCCAAAACTCTTTGGCTACTAGTAGTATGGTAGCTTTCAATATGTAGAGATGGTAGCTAATGTTGGAATGGTACCCCTTATGTGGAGTGATAGTGTACTAGCTCTAGCTTGATAGAAGGCTAGGAGCTAACAAAACACTACTAGGTAATAGTGGTTTGGGAGAGTTGAGAGATAGGTAATAGTGGACTACTCTCTGATTAGTCTTGTATGAATCTTGGATTAGGTTGGTATTCGATAGCTTTGTGGTAGTGGGAGAAACTACTCAACAGTCTACGCTCAGTCTACGATAAGAAATGCAATCACATATCAAATTCAATATGCAACCATAGTTATTATTCACTTGAAGAACAATCAAACTGATGATAGAAGCAATGTCAAAATAAAGAAAACAAACGTGAGGTTGCACAAGAGGATGGACTAGATGTCATGTATACACTTTTTTCTTGATATGCTTTGGTATAGATTATTTTTGTTGGGTGACATACATGTATTGTATGTCCAAAAGGACACCATTATGTCTTTTACTTTAACATAATTACACTTTATATGAGTGGCTATCACTCACACAAATGCATTGGTAGCATTGTTACATGGTATTGCAATTAAAATTTAGCCTTATAGAGGTTTCTTTGATGGATACCAAGAAGTTGTGATGTGGTTGCTATAATTGTTTCTCTCATCTCCTTACACAATTCATTAACATCATGATACTTACCCATTTCAAAAACAACTCTTTCAAGCTTTTGGTTTCTTCATTGCCTTGAGACTGATGCAATCCACTCATCAAAAGACTTTCTTCAATATTGAAAGCCTTTGGTTGGCTATATTGAATTTGTAAGCCTCTCAATTCTTAGTATAGAATCTCCACCTTTTCTACCTTGCAAAGACCCATTGTGCAACGCATGAAACAATTTAATACTTGAGAATAGATTTTGCATAATTTAGTATCACTTTGCCTAACATGTGTAATTGTAGCACATTCCTGGCCTACACACACACACACACACACACACACACACACACACACACACACACACACACACACACACACACACACACACACACACACACACACACACACACACACACACACACACACACACACACACACACACACACACACACACATGTGTGAGCACCAACTCCTCGATGTAATTGCTAGAATGTGGGTCATGAATTAGACTATGACATATCACACTTAGCTTTTTTTAATAAGATGCTTTATCTTTTTATGACAAATGTTTTCTTTAAACTTAGTGTAACGTGTCCTCTTAGTATCATCCAGGACACGTCTTAGCAGTCCATCGGAAAGGATGTCTAGAAAGCTCCGCCCGGCACTCCCATGGAATGTTACGGGATTTGCGATCTAGGTCTTCTTGCGTCTGCCACGTAGTGGAAGTATCCTAGCCGTTCCCACTTCGACCGGAATTAGGGTTTTCCTGATTGGTCATTAACTAACAGCAACTAGTGTCGGACCCAAGCGTACTACTTTACACAGAAACGCCAGATCCGAAGCAGATTTGCGCTGCACTTGGTTCAAGGAGAATGGGAAACGAGAGGGATGCAAAGCTCAACCTCTCTGCCATAAGGCATAGTCCCATTCCGTTCCCCTAAAACAGCGTAAATCGGTTAAGACATAACTCTAGGTCATTGCTTTCGTTATTCATTTTCTTTGGCGATCATTCCGCTGTTCTTTGAGAAAAGTTCCTGGCTAATCGAGACCACCCAACCGCAGGACGGACCTATGGCCCATCCTCCGCACTTTCCTCGGTTTGTTTTAGTTATGTAATTATCTAACACATTAATTTGACATATAACAACCAGCTTCTTTAATTAAACTGTTAAGCACTAGTTCCTTCACGTAATCTTATCACGTGACATAGAAAAACAATATCAAACAAGTTCTTTATTACATAACATTATTTTTATCTTTGAAATACAAGGAGTTCCGCTCGTAGGCTTGTCCATAATCGGCCCGAAGGCTATCCAGTAATCGGCAGGGATCACTATTCCAAGCTTTCGCCCGTAAACTAGTATGCGGGCCTCGAGATTCAATCCCGAGTCACGTTAGCCTCTTGTGCAAGACCCGGAAGGCGAGGGATTTACGGCCAGAGCCCCCCCTGGAACCCAAGCATCCTCCTGCTCCAAGTAGAGCTCAACAGAGAGACCTCTCGCAGTGGGTTCGGTCCACGTTCCCGGCGCAGTCAACAACCCCCTTGGTTAGGGTTAGGCAGGCAGTTGGGGGTAACTGAAACTGCCTCTCCCTTTAGGCCTTTAACCTGAAGTATAGGTATTCATTTAATTTGTAATTCATAATTCAAACAGTGCTCTAAAATCTCTAGCAAGCACAAACATTTCCATTAATCGACCGTTTTGTTTGGCAAACTGTTAAGGGATTATTCTTTCCATTCGAATGTATCAGCACTTGTTCCAAGGTGTCTTGCAACTTGACAAGATCCTTTATATTCCGGTTTAGGGCATACCTTTATTAACCCAACTTGGCCAACCCTAAATTCATTGGGTACTTTAGTTTCCGGTTTATAACTTTTCTTATTTAGAAGGATATCCAAAAATACGTCCTTTTGCAAGATAACTTGCGTAAGGATCTGCCATCCTTGTTGAGGGTATTTACCCTTTCTCCTTGTGAATCAATCACAAGACTAAATGACTTCGTACTTGCTGCACAAGTCCTGCGATGAAATAATCCGTTTTAGATTCTTTAAGCTGACGTATGTCGGATCTAAGGTCTCTTTTTAAGAACCTTAGGGACATACCCTAGTTCTTTATCTTTACGAATTTATTGACCCTACAATAAGGAAAGTAGTCAAGTGCTTAAGGTATAAATGTTTCTTTGGTCTCTAAATCATTTCCAAGGCATATTTTTGCAGCATGGTATTTCTAAGTTTAGATTGGTTTGGTTATCTTTTGGAAGGTAATATTGATCACCTCGTCACAGTTTTGTTATCCTTGTGACAATTGATTTTTTAGTCGGTACGATTCAATTTAATCTTCCTTTTTCCTTGCAGACGAAACTCATGCCAAATAACAATCATTTCCTTGCTAAGATATGCAATTAGCAATGATAACTTCCTAGTAATTTGAGCAACGAAAGAAACCTTTCATGAATTTAATCATCTACAATGATTCGTTGCAAAAAGGAATAGGACTAATGGTGCAAGATACAATTTTTATACCTTCAGGATTTAATTGAAATATACTACTATAGTAAGTAGATAATCTTGCTCGTAATTTGTTATAATGCATGATGCTATTCGAAGGAAACTGTGTTCTATACATTATCATTTATTCAATTAAACTAAACTCCTTCATTGTAAATAACTCGGAAAAATATATCCTATCCCTAACAATTTCTCTTTGCATGATTGACTTAAAACCAATTTAAAGCCAAGAAGGAAAAACCTGGTTTTGGGGTGAGATATCCACATGGATACCGGGAGATGAACCTCCCGTAGCAGCTACTCCTTGGACTTTCTAATTAGGCGGCATCGTAGTTCGAACGTGAAGGTAGCTTTTACTCTTTCTTCTGGATTTCCACCGTCTCTCTTTCGAGGCAAGGTGCCGTTTAAATGGTTGACCACGAGAAGGAATAATAGGACCTTTAGGTTCTTAGATTCTTCGGAGAGGAAAAGATTTATAAAACCTAAGAAGGCCCTATAGGGTATATACATGGCAAAAAGTTTATGGGTGAGTGTGGTTTTGCAACCACATAAACCTTTGGAGAACTTTGGGCTTGGGGTAAAAGGTATAGAAGGAAATTATTCTCTTTCCTTGCACTTCCTCTACCTTTTTCCTTCTCCTTCCCTACTCCTCCTCCTTCACTCCTCTTTTTTCCTCCTTTTTACTCTTCTACCTCCCTCTATTCCTTCTCTACTCTTCCTCTTTTACTCCTCTCTTACTCTTCTTTATCTTTTCCCACCCTCTACTTCTTTCACACTACTCTTTTCTCCTTCACTCCTCTCTACTTCCCTTCTTTATCTTTTCCTACCCTCTACTTCTTTCACACCACTCTTTTCTCCTTCACTCCTCTCTACTTCCCTTCTTTATCTTTTCCCACCCTCTACTTCTTTCACACCCCTCTCTACTTCCCTTCTTTATCTTTTCCCACCCTCTACTTCTTTCACACCACTCTTTTCTCCTTCACTTCTCTCTACTTCCCTTCTTTATCTTTTCCCACCCTCTACTTCTTTCACACCACTCTTTTCTCCTTCACTCCTCTCTACTTCTCCTCTTCTTACTCTTCCTCACGGGGCCCCATGCAGCTCGTGATCAGAGGGGGATGTGTGGTTACGATCGTCGTAGTCCAAGGCCCGTTTCAGTGCATGGCAGGTAGTCAGAGGGGGGAGGTGGTTAAGATCGTGGCCTAGGACGCGTTCAGCAGGACGGGGGGGGAAGGTAGGCTGAGACGTCCGCCTGGGTGGCGGCGCAGTACGTCAGCCCTACGGCTATCCTTGCAGCAGAAGGAGGGGGAACATCGCCGTTCGGAGGCCCATGCAGCGTCTGGCAACTATGGTCGAAGGCCCAGGGGAGGGGTGTGCAGCGTTATCGAGCGAGGAGGAGGGAGCTTCCACTCAGCGGCCTCAAGGGCCCTGCAGCAGCTAATGGGGGGCCGGTGACATGCGTAGAAGGGGCGTAGCCTCTTATCTCCTCGCCCTTCTCTCCACGGCACATCAATTCGTCCGGCGGCAGTTGTCGCAGTTGTCTCCCTCACGGATTGAGTATCACCCTCTTCCTCCCTTCCCCGTCATCATTAGAAGATGAGTATTTATGGGAAGAGGGGGGGGTAGGGCCTCCCTCTCCACGTGGATCCTGCATGTGATCCCTCCCCTCCACCTCTACACTATCCCATTTTAGCACCATCCCCTTCCCTCAGCCACGCTTCGGTTGAGGGAAAAGGTAAAAATATTTGCATTAAATCCCATATTTATCCCTTATACTCCTCCCAAGAGGAGGTTCCTATGAGAAATACCCGGTTTCGAAAAGTTGTGTCTCGTTTGGGCTCAGTGGAGAGTGTATTAGTTTAGACTATCCCGTCCCAAACCTCACTGCAACCTTATTATTTTCCCGAGACTTCACATGGCCTGAAATATTACATTCTCTCCCCCTTAGAGGAATTGAGATGTCCTCATCTCGAGGTAAACTGGGGATATTGATGGTTGAGAGTGCCTTCATCTACCCAAGTGGCATCCTCCTCGGGATAATCTTTTCACTGGACGAGATATTCTCTCAAGGTTCTGGATCTTAACTGTCTCTCCCTAACATCTAAGATCCCATCCGGCCTTAGTTCAAGGACTCCTTGACTAGGCATTACAATTTGTTAGTCATCAAGTACATGGTTAGGGTTGGGTACATATTTTTTCAATAGGCCGATATGGAATACATTGTAAACTTTTAGGTTCTCAGGGAGTTGCAATCTATAAGCATTGGGTCCTAGGCATTTGAGGACTTTGTACGGCCCACAATACCTTGGACTTAGCTTCTGATATCCCTTCTGATTATACTGATATCCCTTCTGATTATACTATGAATCCCAGATATTCAATCTGACGCTTGAAGAATGCACACTTCTTCATTTTTGCATACAGCTTATGTGACCTCATTGTCTCAAGGACAATCCGTAGTTGAGGTTCATGATCTTCTTCCTATTTAGAATAGACTAATGTGTCATTGAAGAAGACAAGCACGAAATCATCAAGATATGGTCTAAAGATATCTTCCATTAATCTATTGAAGGTGGCAAGTGCATTTGTAAGCCCGAATGACATAACCAAGAACTCAAAGTGCCCATATCTTGTATTGAAGGCCGTCTTTGGGATATCTTCTTCCTTGATCGTTATATGATAGTAACCTGACCTGAGATCAATCTTGGAGAAGATCTTTGCACCCTGAAGACCATCAAGAAGCTCATCTATTCTAGGAATGGGATACTTGTTCTTGACTATTGATTGGTTCAATCCTCGGTAATCAATACATAGTCGAAGTGTCCCATCTTTCTTTTTCTGAAATAGTACTGGAGCTCCCCACGGTGAATTGCTAGGCCAGATGTAGCCTTGATCTAACAGTTGTTTGAGTTGTTCCTTCAGCTCAATTGCTTCTGGTATGGACATTCTATATGGTCTCTTTGCAATTGGCGCAGCTCCAGGTACTAACCTAATCTCATGATCTACTTCTCTTTGAGGCAGAAGTTCAGTCAATTCTTCAGGGAATACATCAGCGTATTCCTTTAGCCAAGAAGGTCCTTCATGAGACTCTTGCTTTTGATCTAACTTGTTGAGTTTGATCAGGTAAATGGGTAATCCTTTTCTGACTCCTTTTATGATCTGAGATACTTTGGCCAATTGGATTCTTGGCACTCCTGCCTCACCTTGAGTTGTGACAAATTCCCTTTCAGTGTTTCGAAAGGAAACTTGACCCTTTCCGCAGTGAATGTGGGCATCGTTGGGCTTAAGCCAATCCATTCCGAGTAGACACTCATGGATACCTAAATTCATGACCCTGAATTTGACCGAAGTCTTCTTTCCACACAGAAAGAATTCCACCTTAGCAGTTTGCCTGGTACAAGTTACCTCACGACCATTTGTCAATTCCACAAGCAGGGTAGGTGCTTCTACTGTGGCTATTCCTAATCTTTTTGCACATGCTGGTGAGATAAAGGAATGTGTACTGCCACAATCAATCAAGGTTTTGAAACCTTTACCTTGATAGTCTGACGGTGTCTGAATCATTGAGAACTGGCGATTCGGGCCTTTCTTGTGTAGAGCGGCATGTTGCTCTTTTGAACTCTGCTTCCATGGTCAGATCTTCTTCTTCTTCTTCTTCGCATGTTTGCCTATTAGCTATACAGGCAGTTCTCCCTCTTCCTCGGGTAGCGGCTCCTTGACCACGGCCTGCTCCTTGGAAAGGCACTTGGTGATATCCTCGGCTGAGCTTGGGACATTGCCTCTTGAAGTAACCAGGTTTGTTGCAATGGAAACAACGGAGGTTTCGGCCATTACTTGGAGTAGGAACAAAGTTGTTGACGTTATTTGTCCTTGCTTTCATTCTTTGTCCCTGATTGTGACCTTGAACTCTCTTCATTTGAGGTCTGAATGCACCTCTGTTCAGGTCACTATAAGACCAAGTTTTGTTACCTCTTGGTCTAGCTTGCACCTCCTGAATTATAGGCGCCACTCGAATGAGTGCATCCTGAAGATCTGATGGACACATAGATTCGAGACGGGTATTTACTGGTGGATTTAATCCTGCACAAAATTTGGACACCTGTTGCGTCATGTCCATCTGTGGCGCATACTTTAAAAGTGAAACGAATTTAGAGTAGTATGCGTCAAGGGTGAGTCCTAGTTTTTTTAGCTCGTAGAACTCGTTCATTTTCTGCGTGCGATATGCAGGTGGTAAATATCTTCCCTGCACAGCTTTTTTTAGCGTCTCCCAGGTAACGGATCCCTCTGCAATCCCTTGATCCCTACACCATTGCTTCCACCAAATTCTGGCTTCGCCGGTGAGCTTTAACTTGGCGAGCATAGCCTGATTGGTGGGTGTAGTACCGGCTGCTTCGAAGTAATCCTCCATGGATTCAATCCAAATTTCAGCATCAGCCTGAACGAACTTGCCTCTCTCGTCAAACTCGGGTGGCTTTATCTGCTTGAGGAGGAACTTCTTCTCCTGGATCACAACAGTACTTGATGCAAGAGGCGAATTTGGAACCTGTACTTGGGGTTGTGCCTGAATAAAGGTTTTCTTAACGTTATTATATGATAATTGATGTTAGCTTATCTTTGATTTTTAGTTCAGCCATCTCGTAAACAATGCAACTACTTAACTTCTTAACAACTCTTATGCACAGCCAGATATTGATAAAAAGAAGTCTTTATTTGTATTTACATGGTCATAGCCCTTTTGAATACAACGTTTCATGTGATGATAAGCCAATCGTTACATTCAGTTTGGGGAGAACAACATTGTATTGCATTTATCTACAGGAACTGAGTAATAGCAGGGTTTTGGGTCATGGATCTTTAGGAATCGATAAGTCATTGGAAGTTCAGGATACCCTTTCCGTTGGAATCCATACTTCTCATGGCGGCCCAACACTTTAATCCTGTCGGCGGGGATTACACGGGTTACTTCCTCATATACATATGAGTTCATCTCAACCCTCCGACCTTGGATATGTAAGGTCGAATTTACGTGAACTTCCACAAAAACGAATAGCTTCACGACTTTCAAGTCTTCCAACCACTTGATCCTCTTTAGGTTGGTCTGTAGATAAGCAAAGTAGTGGGTGGCTATATAGTAGATTCCTGAAGTCCCCGTCCATCTTCATTCTATGTAAAGAGGTGATGGATTATAAATCTACTCTAGGATGTTCATCATCCCAATTCTTTGTCTATAAAGCAGAGAATGCATTGTAGTCATAGACATGACCCGAAATACCAAAAACTTGTTCCACACTTCGTAACTCTGCAAGACAGCATTGAAGGTAAGGAAATATTTGGACAGCAACAATTTCTTTACTTCATTTAATTGAGATTTTATAAAAGCAATTCCGTTATTGGTCGGCTCTGATACCAACTGTAACGTGTCCTCTTAGTATCATCTAGGACACGTCTTAGCAGTCCATCGGAAAGGATGTCTTGAAAGCTCCGCGCGGCACTCCCATGGAATGTTACGGGATTTGCGATATAGATCTTCCCGCGTCTGCCACGTAGCGGAAGTATCTTGGCCGTTCCCACTTAGGACCCACCGGAATTAGGGTTTTCCTGATTGGTCATTAACTAATAGCAACTAGCGTCGGACCCAAGCATACTACTTTACGCAGAAACGCTAGATCCGAAGCGGATTTGCACTGCACTTGGTTCAAGGAGAATGGGAAACGAGAGGGATGCAAAGCTCTACCTCTCTACCATAAGGCATAGTCCCATTCCGTTCCCCTAAAACAACGTAAATCGGTTAAGACATTACTCTAGATCATCGCTTTCGTTATTCGTTTTCTTTGACGATCATTCCGCTGTTCTTTGAGAAAAGTTCCCGGCTAACCGGGACCACCCAACTGCAGGACGACCTATGGCCCATCCTCCACACTTTCCTTGGTTTGTTTTAGTTATGTAATTATCTAACACATTAATTTGACATATAACAACCAGCTTCTTTAATTAAACCGTTAAGCACTAGTTCCTTCATGTAATCTTATCACGTGACATAGAAAAACAATATCAAACAAGTTCTTTATTACATAACATTATTTTTATCTTTGAAATACAAGGATTTCCGCCCGTAGGCTTGTCCATAATCAGCCTGAAGGCTATCCAGCAATCCACAGGGATCACTATTCTAAGCTTTCGCTCGTAAACTAGTATGCGGGCCTCGAGATTCAATCCCGAGTCACGTTAGCCTCTTGTGCAGGACCCGGGAGGCGAGGGATTTATGGCCAGAGCCCCCCCCCCCCCCCCCCCCCCCCCCCCCCCGGCACTCAAGCGTCCTCCTACTCTGAGTAGAGCTCAATGGAGAGACCTCTCGCGGCGGGTTCGGTCCATGTTCCCGGCGCGGTCAACAACCCCCTTGGTTAGGGTTAGGCAGGCAGTTGGGGGTAACTGAAATTGCCTCTCCCTTCAGGCCTTTAACATGAAGTATAGGTATTCATTTAATTTGTAATTCATAATTCAAATAGTGCTCTAAAATCTCTAGCAAGCACAAACATTTCCATTAATCGACCTTTTTATTTGGCAATCTACTAAGGGATTATTCTTTCCATTCGAATGTATCAGCACTCGTTCCAAGGTGTCTTGCAACTTGACAAGATCCTTTATATTCTGGTTTAGGGCATACCTTTATTAACCCAACTTGGCCAACCCTAAATTCATTGGGTACTTTAGTTTCCGGTTTATAACTTTCCTTATTTAGAAGGATATCCAAAAATACGTCCTTTTGCAAGATAACTTGCGTAAGGATCTGCCATCCTTGTTGAGGGTATTTACCCTTTCTCCTTGTGAATCAATCACAAGACTAAATGACTTCGTACTTGTTGTGCAAGTCCTGCGATGGAATAATCCGTTTTAGATTCTTTAAGTTGACGTATGTCGAATCTAGGGTCTCTTTTTAAGAACCTCAGGGATATACCCTAGTTCTTTATCTTTACGAATTTATTGACCCTACAATAAGGAAAGTAGTCAAACTCATGCCAAATAACAATCATTTCCTTGCTAAGATATGCAATTAGCAATGACAACTTCCTAATAATTTGAGCAACGAAAGAAACCTTTCATGAATTTAATCATCTACAATGATTCGTTGCAAAAAAGGAATAGGAATAATGGTGCAAGATACAATTTTTATACCTTTAGGATTTAACTGAAATATACTACTATAGTAAGTAGGTAATCTTGCTCATAATTCGTTATAATGCATGATGCTATTCGAAGGAAACGATGTTTTATACATTATCATTTATTCAATTAAACTAAACTCCTTCATTGTAAATAACTCCAAAAAATATATCCTATCCCTAACAATTTCTCTTTGCATGATTGACTTAAAACCGATTTAAAGCCAAGAAGGAAAAAACCTGGTTTTGGGGTGAGATATCCACATGGATACTGGGAGATGAACCTCCTGCAACTACTCCTTGGACTTTCTAATTAGGCGGCATCGTAGTTCGAATGTGAAGGTAGCTTTTACTCTTTCTTCTGGATTTCCACCGTCTCTCTTTCGAGGCAAGGTGCCGTTTAAATGGTTGATCATGAGAAGGAAAAATAGGACCTTTAGGTTCTTAGATTCTTCGGAGAGGAAAAGATTTATAAAGCCTAAGAAGGCCCTATAGGGTATATACTTGGCAAAAAGTTTATGGGTGAGTGTGGTTTTGCAACCACATGAACCTTTGGAGAACTTTGGGCTTGGGGTAAAAGGTATAGAAGGAAATTATTCTCTTTCCTTGCACTTCCTCTACCTTTTTCCTTCTCCTTCCCTACTCCTTCTCCTTCACTCCTCTTTTTTCCTCCTTTTTACTCTTCTACCTCCCTCTATTCCTTCTCTACTCTTCCTCTTTTACTCCTCTCTTACTCTTCTTTATCTTTTCCCACCCTCTACTTCTTTCACACTACTCTTTTCTCCTTCACTCCTCTCTACTTCCCTTCTTTATCTTTTCCCACCCTCTACTTCTTTCACACTACTCTTTTCTCCTTCACTCCTCTCTACTTCCCTTCTTTATCTTTTCCCACCCTCTACTTCTTTCACACCACTCTTTTCTCCTTCACTCCTATGTACTTCCCTTCTTTATCTTTTCCCACCCTCTACTTCTTTCACACCACTCTTTTCTCCTTCACTCCTCTCTACTTCCCCTCTTCTTACTCTTCCTCACGGGGCCCCACGCAGCTGGTGATCAGAGGGGGGGTGTGTGGTTATGATCGTAGTAGTCCAAGACCCGTTTCAGTGCATGGAAGGTAGTCAGAGGGGGGAGGTGGTTAAGATCGTGGCCCAGGGCCCGTTCTGCAGGACGGAGGAGGGGGAGAAGGTAGGCTGAGACGTCCGCCTGGGTGGTGGTGCAGTACGTCAGCCCTATGGCTATCCTTGCAGCAGAACGAGGGGGAACAACGTCGTTCGGAGGCCTAGGCAGCGTCTGGCAACTATGTCCGAAGGCCCAGGGGAGGGGTGTGCAGTGTTATCGAGCGAGGAGGGGGGAGCTTCCAGTCAGCGGCCTCAAGGGCCCTGCAGCAGCTAACGGGGGGCCGGTGATGTGCGTAGAAGGGGCGTAGCCTCTTATCTCCTCCCCCTTCCCTCCACGGCACAGCAATTCATCCTCCACCCGGCGGCAGTTGTCGCAGTTGTCTCCCTCACGGACTGAGTGTCACCCTTTTCCTCCCTTCCCCGTCGTCATTAGAAGATGAGTATTTATGGGAAGAGGGGGGGGTAGGGCCTCCCTCTCCACGTGGATCCTGCATGTGATCCCTCCCCTCCACCTCTACACTATCCCATTTTAGCACCATCCCCTTCCCTTAGCCATACTTCGGCTGAGGGAAAATGTAAAAAGATTTGCATTAAATCCCATATTTATCCCTTATCCTCCTCCCAAGAGGAGGTTCCTATGAGAAATACCTGGTTTTGAAAAGCTGTCTTGTTTGGGCTCAGTGGAGAGTGTATTAGTTTAGACTATCCCGTCCCAAACCTCACTGCAACCTTATTATTTTCTCAAGACTTCACATGGCCTGATATATTACATTCTCTCCCCGTTAGAGGAATCGAGATGTCCTCATCTCGAGGTAAACTGGGGATATTGATGGTTGAGAGTGCCTTCATCTACCCAAGTGGCATCCTCCTCGGGATAATCTTTCCACTGGACGAGATATTCTCTCAAGGTTCTGGATCTTAACTGTCTCTCCCTAACATCTAAGATCCCATCCGACCTTAGTTCAAGGACTCCTTGACTAGGCATTGCAATTTGTTGGTCATCAAGTACATGGTTAGGGTTGGGTACATATTTTTTCAATAGGCTGATATGGAATACATTGTAAACTTTTAGATTCTCAAGGAGTTGCAATCTATAAGCATTGGGTTCTAGGCATTTGAGGACTTTGTACGGCCCACACTGGTGCGCAGATCGGACGCAGGTAGCTCACGTAGTGAATTCCCAAAGGTCCCCAAGAACAAAGTACTCTACTTTTTAGCACAAAAACCAATGTAAAAGCAAGCACGACATGAGACAAGAGACAAATTGGGTTGAATCTCCCCCATGCCTTGTGTGAGCGCTTCACAAAGCATGTATTTAATGTATATTTCCAATCTTTATGCTCAAAAATAGCCCAATTACAAAAATATGACAATCTTTTAGCTTTTGAATTTGCTTTCTACCAAAAATAAGAAAATAAAGCTAATGGACGGTGCCCATAGTGTCTGGCACGCCCAATCTCAATGTCCAAATAAAAATAACATATCCAGGCGCATAAGCGCATACAAAATAATAATAAATAATCGATGTCTCTATAGACATAACAAAATATAGGCGTGGCGCCTATCAAAATATAGTCCAAAGGTCGAAAACCCGCTAGACTCCAATGCTTTCCTCCGCCACTGCTGCTATCTCTACACATCAACTGAAGCATTCACAATCGTTAGTAATATAACACAATTAAACCGACAAAAGTGAATACCTAGCAGTCTTCAGCTACATAAATAAATCAACTGGTTAGAAATAAATCCTAACCTTAATTTATTACGAGTGCGCACTCTAAACTCATAAACGTTTATTAATTTAATATGCATTTTGCGGAATCACCCGCTATGGAATCACCCATGTACACACTAAATTAATGAAACGCCCGAAAAGGACAGGCGTCCCCATCAACTTCTCGCACAAAGAATCCTCTTTGCGTATGAGCCGCGGTCATCTAAGTTTACGGAATCCACCGTAAAACCTCACGGAATCCACCGTGGAATATGCCTCCTGGCATCATACCCCCGGGGTGGGATAGCAATTGACCTCAATTGCTATTAGCTCAATGTGGAGCTAACAGAGTGGGGAAAGCATTTAGGTCTCTAGCGTGCATCCATTGTGCTTCTTCTACAGGATGGTTCTTATATTTCACAAGATATCTAGAGTACCTTCGGCCAGTTCTAGTGGTCATGTAATCAGTGTCTATGATGGCTTCTGGTTCAAGGATTTCAGTCTCTTCTTCTAGTAAAGGTGGGTTTTCATAAACAGGGTGGATAGGTAATTGTCCTCTAAATGGTCTCAATAAACTAATATGAAATGTATTATGAATTTTCCAATGAGATGGCAATTCTAACTTGAATGCATTGTCATTAATCTTATGAATGATTCTAAATGGTCCGTAGAATCTAGGGGCTAATTTGACAACTGGATGTCTATCTACACTTTGCAGTCTACGCTTTTCTATTCTAAGCCAAACATAATCATCAACTTTGAAATTCATGGCTTGTCTTTTCTTGTTGGCTTGTTTGGTATATGATTGTTGGGCTTTAGCAATCATATCCTTGACCTCATCAAAAATAGTGTTATGCATAACAGCAATATCATCGGCACTTTGTATTCTATTAGACAAAGAGGCAACAGGTGTAGATAATCTATATCCATAGATAACTTCAAAAGGTGCTTTCTTTGTAGATGTGTGCGGTGTATTGTTATATGCAAACTGTAATAAATGTAAATGAGTATCCCATGTCTGAGGTTTAGAGATAGTGTATGCACGTAAAAGATCTAGAATAGTGCTATTTGTGGCTTCAGTTTGTCCATTTGTTTCTGGATGAAATGCAGATGAGAAATCAATCTTTGTGCCTAGATTTGCAAACAGTGTAATCCAGAAATTATTACAAAATCTAGAATCTCTATCTGAAATAATCACTTTCGGCAATCCATGGTTAGTAAAAACAGTTTTCAAAAATAACTGTGCTGCTTGTGATGCTGTTAAAGTTTTCTTACATGCAATGAAATATGCTTGCTTACTAAATCTATCTACAATTGTCCAAATCATGTCATGGTTAGATTTAGTATTTGGTAAGCCAGTAATGAAATCCATAGATATATGTTCCCAAGGTTTAGATGGAATAGATAAAGGCATTAATAACCCATACTGTTTACCATGATGTCTTTTTATTCTTTGACAAATCAAACATTCAGAAACAAAATTAGACACATCTGCATCCATATGCGGCCAATAAAAATCTTCAGTTAACATGCGTAATGTAGAAATGATACCTCTATGACCTTGATATGGGGGACAATGAATTTCATTCAAAACAAAAGATCGGAATGGAATAGTAACACACAGTCTCTTTTCAAAGAACATAAATCCATCATTATATGATAATGAATCAACATGAATGAAATTATTTTGAACTAATTTTTGCCAATCAGAATGAAAAGTAATATCCTTGTGATATGTGTCTTTCATAGCAATCAAAGAATCAAAAGATATGATAGAAATGTTATGAATTGCAGGTCTTCTACTCAATGCATCAGCAACTACATTTTCTTTTCCAGGTTGGTATTGAATGATAGGATGGAAACTTTGAATGAATGAAGCCCATTTGATATGGCGGTCAGAAATTTGGGGTTGGCTAAGTAGATGTCTAATGCTTTGCTGGTCGGTCTTTATCATGAATTCTGAACCCATTAAATAATGCTTCCATTGTTTTAATGCTTGAACAACTGCTAAGAGTTCCTTGTCATAAGTGGAATATTTAAGCTCAGAGGGTTTCAGCTTAGAACTAGAATATGCTATTGGATGGTTATCTTGCATTAGCACGGCTCCTATTCCTGATCCGCTAGCATCGGTCACAACTAAAAAGAATGGTCTGTTAAAGTCAGGCAATTGTAGAACAGGGGCATTGGTCAATGCACGTTTAAGTAAATCAAAGGATTTCTGCTGGTTTTCGGTCCATTGATAAACAATGCCTTTCTTAAGAAGTTTGGTCAATGGTAAAGCAAGTAATGAGAAATTACGTACAAACTTCCTATAGAAACTAGCAAGACCAAGGAATGAGCGTAGTTCATGTACATTTTTAGGAATAGGCCAATGCAATATTGCGTCAATTTTCTTAGGATCAACTTTTATTCCTTCTTTTGATACAATATGACCTAGATATTCTATTTCTGTCTTAAAGAATTCACTCTTGTCAGGATTTACAAACAATTGATTTTCTTTCAGTAATTGAAAAACTAATGATAAATGCTCATAATGCTCTTTTTCACTTTGACTGAATACTAAAATATCATCAAAGAAAACAATCACAAAATACTGATATTTTAGAAAAATACGGTTCATCATTCTACTGAAAGTAGCAGGTGCATTAGTTAATCCAAATGGCATAACTAAGAATTCGTAATGGCCAAACTGTGTCCTGAATGCAGTCTTAAATATGTCGGATCTATCTAGCCTCACCTGATGATATCCAGATTTAAGGTCAATTTTACTAAATATAGAAGATCCTTGCAGTTTGTCCATAAGGTCGTCAACTCTAGGTATAGGATACCTATTCTTTACAGTGATCTTGTTTAATGCTCGGTAGTCAATACACATCCGATAAGTATTATTCTTTTTCTTGACTAAGAGCACAGGTGCACCGAATGGAGAACTGCTAGGTCGAATTAAACCTCTATTTAGTAATTCTTCTACTTGAATCTGGATTTCTTTTTGCTCTATTTGATTGTGCCTATATGGGGCTTTGCAAGGTGGTTGTGTGCCAGGTATTAGGTCAATCTTATGGTCTTCTGGACATGATGAAGGTAAACCTGGTGGTAGGTCTTCTGCAAAACAATCCTTAAAATATGCAAGAAATTCCTTATGCCTAGGGTGCATATGAGTTTCTTTTGCGTGCAATTCATTCACCCAAATGAGATATGATTTAGTATTCTTGCGTAGTGCACGTTTTGCTTGAGTATGCGAAAGCAGTGGAAAAATATGTGATGCATGCATACCAAATAATGTAATAGATTTTCCTTGAAAATTTATATTCATTGTGTGTGTGGAATAATCTATATTGGGATTATGTTGGTGTCTCCATGGCATTCCTAGAATAATGTCGCTAGATTGTAATGGGACAACTAAGAAATTTCTTCTTTCAATATATGGACCAATTTGAATTTCTAAATCTTGAACTTCTTGTGTGCCATTGTACCTAGTGCCTAAGAATGCAGCTTTTATGCGATAATGCGTAGGTACTGTATGCAATTTCAATTCCTTTACCAATTTTGCTGAAATAAAGTCATGCGTACTACCGTCATCATGCAATACAGTTCTTTCATTTCCATGCACCATACATTTCATAGTCAACAATGAATGTAAAGTAGGCATACCTGGTAAAGTGTCGGAAGTAGTAGTAGGATCATCCTCTTCTTCAGTGAAATCCGGCATATCCTCATGCTCGTCTTCGTCCATAGCTCCAAGGTAGTTGATATGTGCTAATGGCTTCTTTGAATGACAATTTGCTGCGAGATGGCCTGGCTGGTGACACTTGTAGCATACGATGGGCTTGGCTTTGGTCACATTATTTGCAATGGCTGGGAGTCTGGGTATATTTGGATTTGCTTGTTGGATAGGCTTAGGATTTGGATTGACAGTGGATGGTAATGCGGGTGGTTTAGGCCAATTCTTGCGGAAAGATGGTGATGAAAAACGACCTGGATTAAACCTTCTGAAATTTGAATTGAATTGTTTAGATCCATAATTACCGTTTGCTTGGAATGGCTGTGGTCGTCGATCTCTTCCGCGTAACTTATCTTCAGTGTCGTGAGCTAAGGAGATGGCATCTTCAAGGGTAGCAGGCTTGAACATGTTCACCTCAGCGTAGTAATGTCCAAGAAGTCCAGACATATACTTCCGCTTATGTGTCGTCTCTGGTACGTCTTCAAGCATGCGTAGCTGTAGGAGTGCATTCCAAAAACGCTCTGTATACTGTGGAATAGGCTCACGGTCGCGTTGTTGAAGTAAATCCCATTGCTTGATAGCCTTCTCATGAAATTGCGGTGGTAGAAAATTTTGCATGAACTTCTTCTTAAAATCTTCCCATGTAGCAGGACATTCTATACTCTTGCGGACTACAGTCCACCAAAGTGATGCTCTATCTATCAGATGATTAGTAACACACTTGATTTTATCTTTCTCAGGATAAGTTTCCTCATGGAAATAGTCATCAAACTGGCTAATGAATGATAAAACAGTCTTTCCTTCTCTTATGCCATTGAAAGTGCGAAACTTGAAACTTCGTTTACTTATCTTGGATTCCTTGCGAATGGTTTGTGCTTCAAGAGTGGCGTCGATGGTACGGTGAATCAGATCTTCAGCTTGGGGTTCTTCTTTATCAGTGGACGCTCCTTGTAGCTTTGTCAATTGCGCTTGCAAGGCTTGCCTAGCTCTTCGCTCTTCGTCCAATTGTAACATGATAAGATCCAGCTTTTGTTCCATGGTAGGCTCGGGTAGGTCGTCTTCAGCTATAGGATCATCCATATGTGGGGTAGTCTTCCTGTAAAACTCAACAAACCTTTCTCACTCAAAATCAGTTAGCGGGATGAGCGTAGCTCAAATTTGGGGTTACAAGGCTATGTATTTTTGGGTATTTTCTTCTTCAATTTTCAGAAATTCTGAAATATTTCTGTCTCTGTTTGCTGAAAGTACTTCAACGAACTTGTAGATAGGTAAAACAGCTTGCTGCGAACAACTTTCCAGTTCAAAGTTTTTGCAAACGAACAAGTCTTCTAGGAGTTTTAGGCAATAGTCAGTTCTGATTTAGTCTGACTTGCAGAGTTGCAGACTTAACAGACTTGCAGGGTTGTTGACTTGCTGGACTTAGCCGATTTGCAGGACTTGCAGTACTTGATTAGAGTCGACTTACTGAACTTGTCTTCTGGAGTGCGAGACCCGGAGTTTGCAGACTTATTTGCCTTCACTGACTTGCAGAGTATGGAGGGACTTAAGCTTAATTAGTTAAGCTTAAGCTAATAAGCTTAAGTAAAGAAGAAATAGGCCGCCGTTTCTGATCGTGGGGGGGGGGGGTCCGTTTTTTTTTCCGCCGAAAATTTCGGGGCCCTCCTCTTGCCAAACGATTTGACGTTTTGATGATTGGAAGCTTAATAAGCTTCTTAAGCTTTATGATTAGGCTTTTGATTAATAGGATTAAGAGTTTTTCTCACAGTTTCTTCATGACTTCATGAAGGAAATTGATGAGTGGTCCTCCGCCGACAGAGATTGGTCCTTCGCGATCTGACAGTGGAAACAGGGGTTCTTGATCGCCAGAAGTCTGCCTGTATCGATGGTTCGCGACGAGATTGACTGTAGAGGCCGTTTGTTCCTGGAGCTCCGCCTTCGCCCGAGATTGGTAGCGATTGGAAGCCCTTGATCTCTGCTCCGCTTTGATACCAGTGGTGCGCAGATCGGACGCAGGTAGCTCACGTAGTGAATTCCCAAAGGTCCCCAAGAACAAAGTACTCTACTTTTTAGCACAAAAACCAATGTAAAAGCAAGCACGACATGAGACAAGAGACAAATTGGGTTGAATCTCCCCCATGCCTTGTGTGAGCGCTTCACAAAGCATGTATTTAATGTATATTTCCAATCTTTATGCTCAAAAATAGCCCAATTACAAAAATATGACAAGCTTTTAGCTTTTGAGTTTGCTTTCTACCAAAAATAAGAAAATAAAGCTAATGGACGGTGCCCATAGTGTCTGGCACGCCCAATCTCAATGTCCAAATAAAAATAACATATCCAGGCGCATAAGCGCATACAAAATAATAATAAATAATCGATGTCTCTATAGACATAACAAAATATAGGCGTGGCGCCTATCAAAATATAGTCCAAAGGTCGAAAACCCGCTAGACTCCAATGCTTTCCTCCGCCACTGCTGCTATCTCTACACATCAACTGAAGCATTCACAATCGTTAGTAAAATAACACAATTAAACCGACAAAAGTGAATACCTAGCAGTCTTCAGCTACATAAATAAATCAACTGGTTAGAAATAAATCATAACCTTAATTTATTACGAGTGCGCACTCTAAACTCATAAACGTTTATTAATTTAATATGCATTTTGCGGAATCACCCGCTATGGAATCACCCATGTACACACTAAATTAATGAAACGCCCGAAAAGGACAGGCGTCCCCATCAACTTCTCGCACAAAGAATCCTCTTTGCGTATGAGCCCCGGTCGTCTAAGTTTACGGAATCCACCGTAAAACCTCATGGAATCCACCGTGGAATATGCCTCCTGGCATCACACACTACCTTGGACTTAGCTTCTTGCAATCTCCTAGAGATAGAGAACTCTTTTTAGGGCATACGCGACTGAAGACCATGTCTCCTTCTTTGAAGACTCTTTCTTGACGTTTCAGATCCGCGTATGCCTTCTCTCTATCCTTGGCCGCCTGTATGTCTTGTCTTATTGACTTTATTTGATCATCCATCTCTTCCAACATCTGCCTTGATGCTTCAACCCTTAGGGTTGGATCAGAAAATTTTAGAGGACTTCGACAATCATGACCATATAATGCCTGGAAAGGGGTCATCTGAATGCTTTGCTGGTAAGAAGTATTGTAGGCAAATTCTACCAAGGGCAAGTATTGAATCCACTTTTTGGGTTCTCAAGAGCAGTATGCCCTAAGTATATCCTCAATGACTTGATTTACTCGCTCTGTTTGGCCATCCGTTTGGGGATGGTAGGCGGTGCTAAAACATAGTTGAGTCCCAATAGCTTCAAAGATAGCTCTCCAGAAGTGTGATGTGAAGGGAGAATCTCGATCACTAATGATTCTTTTGGGTAAACCATGTAGCTTGACTATCTCCTTGATAAACAATCTTGCAATGTCGGAGGCTTTATAGTTTGTCTTTATTGGAATAAGGTGTGCAACCTTAGTAAGCATGTCCACAACCATGATGGAGTTGTATTCCCTGGACTTGGAGTAAGCCTACAACAAAATCCATACTGATGAATTTCCATTTCATTTGAGGGATGTCAAGCGGTTGCAGTTTCCCTGGCATCAAGACATGTTCGGCTTTGATACGTTGGCAAGGGAAACACTCAGTGACATATTTGAGAACGTCACCTTTAAGCCTCTCCCAATGGTAGCTCTTCCTAACTGCATTAAGAGTCTTAGCATAGCTAGGATGTCTTGCGAAAGGGGAATCATGAGCTTCCCACACTATCTTCTGCTTAAGTGACTAGCTTGCTGGTATACACAGCCTTGTTCTGTAGTAGACAAGTCCATTATCAATGGAAAATTCCTGATACTTAGCTAGCAACTTTTGATTCTGCTCCTTGGTAGATATTTCCTTTAGCATTGTTTGGTAGGCCAAATAATGGCATGCTTCCTCTCTAGCTAATTCAAGTATTGGATTGTTTGGCATAGATACTTTTGTAGCTAGAGATCTAGCCGTTGATGGATTCTGCAAGATTAGGAATGCCTTGCGACTAAGTGCATCGGCAATTACATTCTCTTTCCCTGGTCGGTACTTGATTTCAAAGTCATATTCCTCCAACACTTCAATCCACTGACGTTGCCTCATGTTGAGCTCGTTCTGGGTAAAGATCCATTTGAGGCTCTTATGGTCAGTTACTAGAGTAAACTTGTTACCCAACAGGTAGTGTCTCCAAAGTTTTAGAGCATGGATGACAGCTAGTAATTCCAGATCATGCGTAGTATAATTCTTTTCATGACTCTTCAATTTCCTTGAAGAGTATGCTACTGGATGACCTTCCTGCATAAGTATACACCCCAAGGCAAGAATGCTAGCATCAGCTACTACCTCGAACTCCTTATTGAGGTCAGGAAGTTTTAGAATAGGTGCTGATACCAAACTTTGCTTCAATTTGTCGAAGCTATTCTGTTCGAGAGTTGACCATGTAATGGAAGTCTGCTTCTTTAGTAAATCCGTCAGAGGTGCTGCAATCAAAGCATAGTTTTTTATGAAGACCCTATACCATCATGTCAATCCAAGAAAGCTACGTAGCTCTTTGACGGATACTGGTATTGGCCATTCAAGCACATCTCTTACCTTCGCTGGGTCTACTGATATCCCTTTTGATGATACTATGAATACCAGATATTCAATCTAACGCTTGAAGAATGCACACTTCTTCATTTTTGCATACAGCTTATGTGACCTCATTGTCTCAAGGACAATCCGCAGTTGAGGTTCATGATCTTCTTCCTGTCTAGAATAGACTAAAGTGTCATCGAAGAAGACAAGCACAAAATCATCAAGATATGGTCTAAAGATATCCTGCATTAATCTATTGAAGGTGGCAGGTGCATTTGTAAGCCTGAATGACATAACCAGGAACTCAAAGTGCCCATATCTTGTATTGAAGGCCGTCTTTGGGATATCTTCTTCCTTGATCCTTATTGGATAGTAACTTGACCTGAGATCAATCTTGGAGAAGATCTTTGCACCCTGAAGACGATCAAGAAGCTCATCTATTCTAGGAATGGGATACTTGTTCTTGACTTTTGATTGGTTCAATCCTTGGTAATCAATACATAGTCGAAGTGTCCCATCTTTCTTTTTCTGAAATAGTACTGGAGCTCCCCACGGTGAATTGCTAGGCCGGATGTAGCCCTGATCTAACAGTTGTTTGAGTTGTTCCTTCAGCTCAATTGCTTCTGGTATGGACATTCTATATGGTCTCTTTGTAATTGGCGCAGCTCCAGGTACTAACCTAATCTCATGATCTACTTCTCTTTGAGGCGGAAGTTAAGTCAATTCTTCAGGGAATACATCAGCGTATTCCTTTAGCCAAGAAGGTCCTTCATGAGACTCTTGCTTTTGATCTAACTTGTTGAGTTTGATCAGGTAAACGGGTAATCCTTTTCTGACTCCTTTTATGATCCGAGATACTTTGGCCAATTGGATTCTTGGCACTCTTGCCTCACCTTGAGTTGTGACAAATTCCCTTTCAGTGTTTCGAAAGGAAACTTGACCCTTTCCGCAGTGAATGTGGGCATCGTTGGGCTTAAGCCAATCCATTCCGAGTAGACACTCATGGATACCTAAATTCATGACCCTGAATTTGACCGAAGTCTTCTTTCCACCTAGAAAGAATTCCACCTTAGCAGTTTGCCTGGTACAAGTTACCTCACGACCATTTGCCAATTCCACAAGCAGGGTAGGTGCTTCTACTGTGGCTATTCCTAATCTTTTTGCACATGCTGGTGAGATAAAGGAATGTGTACTGCCACAATCAATCAAGGTTTTGAAACCTTTACCTTGATAGTCCGACGGTGTCTGAATCACCGAGAACTGGCGATTCGGGCCTTTCTTGTGTAGAGCGGCATGGACTATCGCTCTTTCGAACTCTACTTCCATGGTCAGATCTTCTTCTTCTTTTTCTTCGCATCTTTGCCTATTAGCTGTACAAGCGGTTCTCCCTCTTCCTCGGGTAGCGGCTCCTTGACCATGGCCTGCTCCTTGGAAAGGCGCTTGGCGATATCCTCGGTTGAGCTTGGGACATTGCCTCTCGAAGTAACTGGGTTTGTTGCAATGGAAACAACGGAGGTTTCGGGCATTACTTTGAGTAGGAACAAAGTTGTTGACGTTATTTGTCCTTGCTTTCATTCTTTGTCCCTGATTGTGACCTTGAACTCTCTTCATTTGAGGTCTGAATGCACCTCTGTTCGGGTCACTATGAGACCAAGTTTTGTTACCTCTTGGTCTAGCTTGCACCTCCTAAATTATAGGCACGCATTGAATGAGTGCATCCTGAAGATCTGATGAACGCATAGATTCGAGACGGGTATTTACTGGTGGATTTAAGCCTGCACAAAATTTGGACACCTACTGCGTCATATCCATCTGTGGCGCATACTTTAAAAGTGAAACGAATTTAGAGTAGTATGCGTCAAGGGTGAGTCCTAGCTGTTTTAGCTCGTAGAACTCGTTCATTTTCTGCGTGCGATATACAGGTGGTAAGTATCTTCTCTGCATAGCTTTTTTTAGCGTCTCCCAGGTAATGGATCCCTCTGCAATCCCTTGATCCCTGCACCATTGCTTCCACCAAAGTCTGGCTTCGCCGGTGAGCTTTAACTTGGCGAGCAAAGCCTGATTGGTGGGTGTAGTACCAGCTGCTTCGAAGTAATCCTCCATGGATTCAATCCAAATTTCAGCATCAGCCTGAACAAACCTACCTCTCTCGTCAAACTCGGGTGGCTTTATCTGCTTGAGGAGGAACTTCTTCTCCTGGATCACAGCAATACTTAATGTAGGAGGCGAATTTGGAGCCTGTACTTGGGGTTGTGCCTGAATAAAGGTTTTCTTAACGTTATTATATAATAATTAATGTTAGCTTATCTTTCATTTTTAGTTCAGCTATCTCGTAAACAATGTAACTACTTAACTTCTTAACAACTCTTATGCACAGCCAGATATTGATAAAAAGAAGTCTTTATTTTTATTTACATGGGCATAGCCCTTTCGAATACAGTGTTTCATGTGATGATAAGCCAATCGTTACATTCAGTTTGGGGAGAACAACATTGTATTGCATTTATCTACAAGAACTGAGTAATAGTAGGGTTTTGGGTCATGGATCTTTAGGAATCGATAAGTCATTGGAAGTTCAGGATACCCTTTCCGTTGGAATCCATACTTCTCATGGCGGCCCAACACTTTAATCCTATCGGCGGGGATTACATGGGTTACTTCCTCATATACATATGAGTTCATCTCAACCCTCCGACCTTGGATATGTAAAGTCGAATTTAGGTGAGCTTCCACAAAAACGAATAGCTTCATGACTTTCAAGTCTTCCAACCACTTGATCCTCTTTAGGTTGGTCTGTAGATAAGCAAACCGGTGGGTGGCTATATAGTAGATTCCTTAAGACCCCGTCCATCTTCGTTCTATGTAAAGAGGTGATGGATTATAAATCTGCTCCAGGATGTTCATCATCCCAATTCTTTGTCTATAAAGCAGAGAATGCATTGCAGTCATAAACATGACCCGAAATACCAGAAACCTGTTCCACTCTTCGTAACTCTACAAGACATCATTTAAGGTAAGGAAATATTTGGACAGCAACAATTTCTTTACTTCATTTAATTGAGATTTTATAAAAGCAATTCCGTTATTGGTCGGCTCTGATACCAACTGTAACGTTTCCTCCTAGTATCATCCAGGACACGTCTTAGCAGTCCATCGGAAAGGATGTCTTGAAAGCTCCGCCCGGCACTCCCATGGAATGTTACGGGATTTGCAATCTAGGTCTTCCTGCGTCTCCCACATAGCGGAAGTATCCTTGCCGTTCCCACTTAGGATCGACCGAAATTAGGGTTTTCCTGATTGGTCATTAACTAATAGTAACTAGCGTCGGACCCAAGCGTACTACTTTACGTAGAAACGCCAGATTCAAAGCTGATTTGCGCTGCACTTGGTTCAAGGAGAATGGGAAACGAGAGGGATGCAAAGCTCAACCTCTCTGCCATAAGGCATAGTCACATTCCCTTCCCCTAAAAGAGCGTAAATCGGTTAAGACATAACTCTAGGTCATCGCTTTCGTTATTCGTTTTCTTTGACGATCATTCCGCTGTTCTTTGAGAAAAGTTCCCGGCTAACCGGGACCACCCAACCGTAGGACGGACCTATGGCCCATCCTCCGCACTTTCGTCGGTTTGTTTTAGTTATGTAATTATCTAACATATAACAACCAGGTTCTTTAGTTAAATCGTTAAGCACTAGTTCCTTCATGTAATCTTATCACGTGACATAGAAAAACAATATCAAACAAGTTCTTTATTACATAACATTATTTTTATCTTTGAAATACAAGTATTTCCGCCCGTAGGCTTGTCCATAATCCGCCCGAAGGCTATCCAGTAATCCGCAGGGATCACTATTCCAAGCTTTCGCCCGTAAACTAGTATGCGGGTCTCGAGATTCAATCGCGAGTCACATTAGCCTCTTGTGCAGGACGCGGGAGGCGAGGGATTTATGGCCAGAGCCCCCCCCGGCACCCAAGCGTCCTCCTGCTCCAAGTAGAGCTCAACGGAGAGACCTCTCGCGGCGGGTTTGGTCCACGTTCCCGGCGCGGTCAACAACCCCCTTGGTTAGGGTCAGGCAGGCAGTCGGGGGTAACTGAAACTGCCTCTCCCTTCAGGCCTTTAACTTGAAGTATAGGTATTCATTTAATTTGTAATTCATAATTCAAATAGTGCTCTAAAATCTCTAGCAAGCACAAACATTTCCATTAATCGACCGTTTTGTTTGGCAATCTACTAAGGGATTATTCTTTCCATTCGAATGTATCAGCACTCGTTCTAAGGTGTCTTGCAACTTGACAAGATCCTTTATATTCCGGTTTAGGGCGTACCTTTATTAACCCAACTTGGCCAACCCTAAATTCATTGGGTACTTTAGTTTCCGGTTTATAACTTTCCTTATTTAGAAGGATATCCAAAAATACATCCTTTTGCAAGATAACTTGCGTAAGGATCTGCCATCCTTGTTGAGGGTATTTACCCTTTCTTCTTGTGAATCAATCACAAGACTAAATGACTTCGTACTTGCTATGCAAGTCCTGCGATGGAATAATCCGTTTTAGATTCTTTAAGTTGACGTATGTCGGATCTAGGGTCTCTTTTTAAGAACCTTAGGAACATGCCCTAGTTCTTTATCTTTACGAATTTATTGACCCTACAATAAGGAAAGTAGTCAAGTGTTTAGGGTATAAATGTTTATTTGGTCTTTAAATCATTTCCAAGGCATATTTTTGCAGCATGGTATTTCTAAGTTTAGATTGGTTTGGTTATCTTTTGGAAGGTAATATTGATCACCTCGTCACAGTTTTGTTATCCTTGTGACAATTGATTTTTTAGTTGGTACAATTCAATTTAATCTTCCTTTTTCCTTGCAGACGAAACTCATGCCAAATAACAATCATTTCCTTGCTAAGATATGCAATTAGCAATGATAACTTCCTAGTAATTTGAGCAACGAAAGAAACCTTTCATGAATTTAATCATCTACAATGATTCGTTGCAAAAAGGAATAGGACTAATGGTGCAAGATACAATTTTTGTACCTTCAGGATTTAACTGAAATATACTACTATAGTAAGTAGATAATCTTGCTCGTAATTTGTTATAATGCATGATGCTATTCGAAGGAAACTATGTTCTATACATTATCATTTATTCAATTAAACTAAAGTCCTTCATTGTAAATAACTCGAAAAAATATATCCTATCCCTAACACTTTCTCTTTGCATGATTGACTTAAAACCGATTTAAAGCCAAGAAGGAAAAACCTGGCTTTGGGGTGAGATATCCACATGGATACCGGGAGATGAACCTCCTGCAGCTACTCCTTGGACTTTCTAATTAGGCGGCATCGTAGTACGAACGTGAAGGTAGCTTTTACTCTTTCTTCTGGATTTCCAACGTCTCTCTTTCGAGGCAAGGTGCCGTTTAAATGGTTGATCACGAGAAGGAATAATAGGACCTTTAGGTTCTTAGATTCTTCGGAGAGGAAAAGATTTATAAAGCCTAAGAAGGCCCTATAGGGTATATACTTGGCAAAAAGTTTATGGGTGAGTGTGGTTTTGCAACCACATGAACCTTTGGAGAACTTTGGGCTTGGGGTAAAAGGTATAGAAGGAAATTATTCTCTTTCCTTGCACTTCCTCTACCTTTTTCCTTCTCCTTCCCTACTCCTCCTCCTTCACTCCTCTTTTTTCCTCCTTTTTACTCTTCTACCTCCCTCTATTCCTTCTCTACTCTTCCTCTTTTACTCCTCTCTTACTCTTCTTTATCTTTTCCCACCCTCTACTTCTTTCACACTACTCTTTTCTCCTTCACTCCTCTCTACTTCCCTTCTTTATCTTTTCCCACCCTCTACTTCTTTCACACCACTCTTTTCTCCTTCACTCCTCTCTACTTCCCTTCTTTATCTTTTCCCACCCTCTACTTCTTTCACACCACTCTTTTCTCCTTCACTCCTCTCTACTTCCCCTCTTCTTACTCTTCCTCACAGGGCCCCATGCAGCTGGTGATGATCAGAGGGGGGTGTGTGGTTACGATGCCCGTTTTAGTGCATGTCAGGTAGTTAGAGGGGGGAGGTGGTTAAGATCGTGGCCCAAGGCCCGTTCAACAGGATGGGGGGGAAGGTAGGCTGAGACGTCCGCTTGGGCGGCGGTGCAGTACGTCAGCCCTACGGCTATCCTTGCAGCAGAACGATGGGGAACAGCGCCGTTCGGAGTCCCAGGCAGCGTCTGGCAAAGTATGGCCGAAGGCCCAGGGGAGGGGTGTGCAGCGTTATCGAGCGGGGAGGGGGGAGCTTCCAATCAGCAGCCTCAAGGGCCCTGCAGCAGCTAACGGGGGGCTGGTGACGTGCGTAGAAGGGGCGTAGCCTCTTATCTCCTCGCCCTTCCCTCCATGGCACAGCAATTCGTCCTCCACCTGGCGGCAGTTGTCGCAGTCGTCTCCCTCATGGACTGAGTATCAACCTCTTCCTCCCTTCCCCGTCATCATTAGAAGATGAGTATTTATGGGAAGAGGGGGGGTAGGGCCTCCCTCTCCACGTGGATCCTGCATGTGATCCCTCCCCTCCACCTCTACACTATCCCATTTTAGCACCATCCCCTTCCCTCAGCCACGCTTCGGCTGAGGGAAAAGGTAAAAAAATTTGCATTAAATCCCATATTTATCCCTTATCCTCCTCCCAAGAGGAGGTTCCTATGAGAAATACCCGGTTTCGAAAAGTTGTGTCTCGTTTGGGCTTAGTGGAGAGTGTATTAGTTTAGACTATCCCGTCCCAAACCTCACTGCAACCTTATTATTTTCCCGAGACTTCACATGGCCTGAAATATTACACTGAGGAGGAAGCTAGCACCTTGCTATATGCAAGGAATAGATGGACCAATTGTGATGTAGTGAGAGTGAGAGTAAAGGCTAAAACCACAAGGCAAGAATAACTCACATAGACCTTTGTGAACTAGGGTCTAGATTGTGGAGGATATTAAAGGTGGAGCTAATGAGATAGGGCCATAAATGGCACGAGCATTATGTCGTACTTAAACAAACTTTAGCCTCCTTTATAGCAATTGAATAGTAGCAAACTCCAAAGTTTGGGATAGTGCTACCCCTCCTAACACACTCCCTCAAAAGACAAAGCATATATCTCCAATAAAAAGATTTCTTAGTTGCACAAATTATTGGGCATTGGAATATTTAGAAAAAGAGAGAGAAGCTAAAGAAGCAAAGTTTTTGTGTGGCGGTAGAAACAAGGGGACATATTGCTTGATGACTCCACTTTCTTCATATTGTATCTTTGTGGTAACTTAGGGTTTGTTGTGTGTGAAGCATGTAAGGAACGTTACTTCCTCTTCCTGATAAAATGCAATTGCATATTATATGTGTAAGCATGTGGAAGAAATCTTGTCATCATTTCAAGTACATCCAAATAAGCTAAATGTTTGATTTCCCTAAGAACTTTAATTGAAAAAGAATTTGTAAATCATCCTATGTATATACATCTGCACATGTCTACACATATTACTAAATAGATGCGAATCGATACATGCCATGGGGGACACAAAACCCAAGGTTTGAACTCACACACCCATGTAACTCAACCCAGAGGAGTGTAAGGCCTAAGCATTACAAAATTTCCAGGAATATTGCTGTGATCCTTGAATAGGAATATCTACATTAAAGGAGTGTAAGGTTTAGCATTGCAAAATTCACAGGTAGTTTGATCATTATTGGCCGGGGATTAGCTGTTAGGGTAATTGTCATTAGTTATAGCCTGATGAAAATCTACTAGCAGCTTTGTGAAAGTGAATTTGTTCAGTTGGGTAAGAATGGAGTATATTGTAGAGGATGTCTAAGTTGAAAAAGACGGATTATGATCAGCTAACATTAGTGTATTAGTTCTCTGAAGGCAAACCAAAAAGCTTTGATCTTCAAGGGGAGATCCTCCAAAACAATGTTTCTGGTGTTGTTTCTTCTTTCCTCCTTTACTTCGGTTCTGCACACTATCGATATCGGGAGGTCGACATGGGAAGATTGAAATGGCCGGACAGATCAGTGGGCAATTACTGGGGTTTATGATTAATGATGCTTTCCTCTGTTCCCCTGTGTGGGTTCGAGGTGCTGGGGGTATAATTATGTGTTAATGTTTATGTGGGTTGACTCAATATGGGAGGTGGGGGTGCGCACTGGCTGTATTGGAACCCACCCTCCAGCTTGATCTGATCCTGCCTGTAGCTGGCTGAATGCCAATTACATCATTCCAGCTTGCAAAAGGAAGTGCATGATCCATATTGACAGAATGTTTTGCCTATTGTTAGTGATCACAGTCTATGGGAAGTATTCCAAATCGTGTAATCTTGATCAGTACTGGTGTCATTATATGTGTGTGATTTTAGAAGCTGCCCTTGTCCAGCCGGCTGATGTTGCTGCTGCTGCTGCAAGTAAAGCATGCTGCTAGCTGTCAAGGTGTCTTGCCCTTTCATCAAGCAATCGTATGCAGAAGCTTTAGATCTATTGTCATGATCAACCTCGTTTAGACCTGTTAACCTGCGTCCCTGATCTGATAAGCCAGTACTGTTGAATGATGAGCTGTTTAGAAAAAGACCATTGTTAGCTGTCAAGTTTCCATACATGTTTCCAGTGGAACATGAGGTACCATGGATATCATCCAAGGTTTGCCCATCCTGCAGACTCATCAAATTATGCATTTGCAGTTGCCCAGTGACTTGGGGTAGTGTGTTCTGTATGAATTTCTGCTGATCAGACTCAGATTGCAAGCAAAAAAGGTCTCCTTTGATGAGGTTGCGATCCTGAGCTTGCTTTCCCCATAACCTTTGCTGGAATGCAGCTTGCTGTAGCTGGGCATTCGTAGGGGCATGTTGTGTGTAACCCACAACCTGCCATTCTTGACCACGAAGCTGCGGCCCCTTGCTGATGCCGTTGCCGGGGAAGCAGCTTGAGGGGAGGCCAGACTGCAAGCTCAGTGCTGCTTCATCACTCATGAGACGGTGACGTATATCCACTCCAATTAGCTCATTAGAGTCATCCTTGATGCGCTTTGCAAGGGCATTGATTGGTAGATTCGCACTGGAACAAATCTTTGCTATGTCATATCTGCTCATGTCAAAATTGGTTACTGCATTGACACCTCTGAATTTGATGGCTGCAATGTCATAAGCCTCAGCTGCTTCTTCTTGTGTGCCTGAGCAGGAAGGCAGGAAACTACAATTAAAATGGCTTCAAATTGATCTGATAATGAGGCTTAACATCTCATCTAATGACTCAAAAGCAGCTTTTGACATTTTTCCCATGTGGGAAAAGGGACGCTTTTCCCTTCTTTTCGCCTAGTATAGTGTTCAACATCATGAGCTTCTCTGCGGGCCCGCAGCCCCGCATATATATATATATATATAGAGTGTTCAACATTATGGGCTTCTCTGCGGGCCCGCAGCCCCTGCCCCCAACCACCATAGCTAGATATGTATTCCCTCCCTCGCAGAAGTTCATGATGTTGTCGTAATTCACAATATGGGGATTTTAGTGGGAATTTGTCTAAAACTTCTTGTGTTATAAGCAGCTTGCAACAAAGAGGCACATAGGTGGTGAAACTTTTATCGGATTAGTTCATTATTTGTGCTCAAGGGGTGAATAATGCTCTGCTTGGTGGACTTACTGAAGGTGCCAAGGTATAGATCCTTGTTTCCAGCTACTCTTCCAATGCGCGCTTGCCAACGACCATGCTGGTGATGCCTGTTGATGTATAGATTCATGAAGAAAGTTCATGATGTTGGTCATTCTGCAGACTGGCAGCTAATCAATTATACCTTCGCTAAGTCTGCATTGAACTTGCAAGTGCTCCTACCTTGTCACTCCTCTGTATTTAGAGGCACCTCTTGAAAAGCCACTGCTATTCCTGAAACTTATACATCCAACTGTATAAGGAATAAGTTATCTCAGATGGGTAACATAAAGGCTTAGGTAATTTGGACTGATAATCGACCTTCTGAGAGATGCCACAAACTCCTGTCTGGTCATGTTCTTCATATCTTCTAGCTCTTTTTCATAGTCAGTAAGCTGCGTATACATTCAGACGAAAGCCGTGAGCATTGTTATGATCAGCCGACAGTACCAGCTGACAAAAAGCGGCTGATCATAAGAAGAAGATAATCAAAGATAATTCCTTACTGGAAAGTTGATAGTTGTGGTTGGTCCCCAGTACTTCAGAGCTGCAAGATCATAAGCCCGAGCTGCTTTTTCCTCTTTATCGTATCCTCCTGATAAAATTAAGGTGTGGGTTATTGTTAGATTAAGTAGTCTAGTCAGTAGTACTGGATGTATGAATCACACTTGGTGAAGCTCAACTATAATGGGTTGAGAGCATACCCAAGTAAACTGTTAGATGTCCAACCGCCAGTCGCGTATTGACACCATCCATCCATTCAATTGTCAAAGAGAAATTTGTGATTATCAGGATAGAGTTGGCAGGCCAAATAGAGTGCAGCTTGATTCATGGAATATGAAATCAAAGTTACGTTTCTACGGTTCAATCAATTAAGGATAGAATTGGCAGGTCAATTAGAGTGCTTAATGCATGGAATATAAAATCAAAGTTACGTTTCTACGGTTCATACATGTACTATACCTTGTCTTCCTTTCCTTGTCTGGCCTTCTCTCCTGCAACTGTTGTCCCAGAGATGGGCTTCAAAACGTCCAGTCCAACGATGCCTGAAGACATTAATATATTGCAGACAGAAGTTGATCACTGCAGTCCAAACTTCTCAAACCTAAATTATAGATTAAGATACAGCCTGGTCAATCGAATAAATATGACCTGCAGGATTTTGAAAACTATACGATTAAAGTAGCAGGATTACTTTGTGACTCCTCGATAGATAGAAGTCCTTTGGCCAAACGTATCCACAGATTTCCTTGATGTGTTCTGATCGACAGCATTATTAACCGGCACAATGGCTCTCAGATGATCTGGGCTGGACCTTTTCAAAGTGTTACTAGAGCTCTCTCCATTGGATAGCTGCAGGGGCTGTATTGCCAATGAGTTAGCGGCCAATGGCGGTGTAGTAGTCGTAGATTGAGAGTGAGACTGGTGATCAGTAGTACTGCTGGGGGTCATGGAGAGAGAGAGAATCTGATTACTATAATTATGTGCAGGAGTGGAGCTACTAGCTTCTTTGGCACAGCTACCTGCTGCTGGCACACTACTAGTATTCACACAAGCAGTGGCTTTAAAATCACAGCTGATCGTGCTTGATGGCTGATTCTGGGGCCTAAACCAGCATGACTTCATCATTGGGAAGCCCGTGGGGTTCTGCTCAGGTTGATCCATTTCTAATGTCTGATTTAACTGTAAATTGCAACTACCAGATGTGAATACATTGTACTGATCATTGACTTGTAGTTCTTGTGAATGATTATAACCCTGGCTCAGATGGATTAATTGAGAGTCTTTTGATGTCAGATCTGAGTCACTCATCCCATATGCCTGGAGAGAATTATAAGAGGGTTTGTTGTTGCTTGCAAAGATCATATCCCTGAATGGCGATGATGGACCCGTATGATCACCATAAGAACCCCTATTGCTGTAGCAGATACTCTCCAAATTTGAATTATTCTCTGTCAATTCTTGGGCAGTCGAATTAGAGAATTGGCTCCCCAAGGCTGATGCACTTCCCAAAAAGTCTTCAAGCTTTGGTACAGCCACGCGCTCTGTGTTAATCTGGCGAATATTTTGATCACTGTACTGAGGAGGTCTACCCCAGTGCACAGTACTATTGGTAGCTTCATCTTCAGAAAAATTAGACAGGCTTATAAGGTGTTGTGAGCCAACAATAGTGCTATTCTCCAATGCTTCTGAATTCTCCAGCGGTTTGAGCTCCCATTCTGCATGTCATGGAAGAAAATGTTGAAGCATTTTCACACATTCTAGAGGCTCGTAATTAAATGTTGCTGCTAATGCTGATCCTGTTTAGGATTTGAATATCCAAACGAAATAGGACCTAAAAACATTCTCAAGCTAACTATAATGATAATGGCTTAGATTTACTGTGCCAGGGAAGTAATCAACACCAGTCCTGATTTTAACCGGTTAAAGAATAGAAACAAATGAATCAATCGACCTTGGTTTGTGTACTGTTGCTGGTTGCTATGGTGGTTACTTTTTCTATAAGAAAGTGTTGCATTTTGTACAGCAGATAATTATGCTGCACCCTTAGGTATAAGAGATGGTCAGGAACATCAATTCCACGATAGAAATGGCAAACATTAGAAAATCGTCGTGTGTAGTGGCAATTAATTGGTTGACAGTTCTAATGTGAAGTACTGCATACTTTATGCACTGCCATTGGAGGAAGATGATACTTTACCACTAGCTTCTCCCAGGAATCGAAGCTTTTGGATCTAGAACTCATACGTGACTGCCCTGCATAAACAAGTCTTGAGAGTGTATTCACAAGGGTAATCTTTTGTACCTGTGGGGTGGCCTTTGCTCATGAGTCCCTCCATTATACAGAAAGTGCCATCTGTACTCCTCAGCCGCATGTGATCAGAAACAAGCTGCATTGCAGCTGGGCCTGGTGAGTCGGAAGGAAGCCCAAAGCAGTCGTGTCGGCCATTCTCGATCATAAAACCTGTGTCTGATGGAGGCAACCTTGAACTCAAGGTCATAGAATTACTGCTGGCATGACTTGTTTGGCTTGCATCAGGTGCTACATTGTTCTCCACTGTATGGTTGAGAGAGAAGCCTAACCAGTTATTCATACTAGAGCCCAATGTGTGTGTGTGTGTGTGAGAGAGAGAGAGAGAGAGAGAGAGAGAGAGAGAGAGAGAGAGATACACAATGCCCTGTGAGTCTGCAGTGAGCTCCGAAGATTATGCAAGGGAATGTAGCATTAAAAAACAGGCTGTTCCTGCTCCCAAGTTCTTTTGTTGTCCTGATCAGTTCAAGCAGCACCTGTGATTAATAATAGTGCAGAAAGTCTATAGAAGGTTACAAATTCTAAATCATCAGCAGATTTGTCCCCATTCCAACTATAAGTTGAGGAAAATCTCACTTGCTAGATCAAATTTGCTTACTATTAATCTATCATTCAATTTGAGTCCTTGGAGCTGAAGTATATCTTCAGCTGTTGGCCAGGCCAGACTCAACATGAATGCAAAGAGATAATTAACAATCTTTCATCTTGGTTTGAGAGATCTAAAAAAGGACAATAGCATGCGCGCCTATATGGGCACTTAGCCCTCATCTTGTAGAAGATTTAGGGCTCGATGGGTTGGCCGTAGGGCTAGTTTAACTGTCTTGAGGGCTCAGTATCCATAGACTATAACAGCTCAGTCGTTAAAGTTAGACAAGCTATAGGCTTTGGGCATGAAAGCCTTGCAATTAGTGATGGTGGGAATTAAATCAGAAACAAGCAAAATATAAACAGCCTTGGTACCGGTATCATATATATATATATATGTGTGTGTGTGTGTGTGTGTGTGTGTGTGTGTGTGGGGATTTAGAAGAAAGCATTACAGTAACTAAAAGAATCCAGGTTGACAAGTAGACACAGAGCGAGGGGAAATAGCTAGTGCAGGAGGACAGCTAGCTGGCCATTAGGTTGGTCAAGAAGAAAAGAATTGAGCAATTCATATTGGTTGGCATGTTGACCAGCTCTACTTAATGTTTGTTTGTTGAAAATGTTAATGACAGGGTTCCAAGACTTGTCAAGTTTAAATATATAATGACCTCTTTTGGATGACAAAGATTGTGTGCATGACCCATGCATTTTGGCATGTGAACCTACTTTAGGGCAAGGGTATGAGAGAGAGAGAGAGAGAGAGAGAGAGAGAGGCTTTCCTTTATCAATCCTTTGATGATCATCGTTCACAATTTAAGGTATGCAATCTACCTTTGGTGCATGACTTGATGGGATAAGTATGTTAATGTCTAGGCCAATTTTTGTATTGAGGCTACTTACTATATGCAAATAGTAGAGTATGGGCCTAACAATTTAAGATATGCAATCTACCTTCAATGCATGGCATGATGGGATAAGTATGTTAATGTCTAGGCTAATTATTGTGTATTGAGGCTACTTACTATATGCAAATAGTCTATAGAGTAAGGGCCTAACGCCTACAATTTGTCATAGATTGAATGCAAGACAAATCAAATGCAAGCAATACTTTTTTTTGTAATGCGTATAATATTAAGCAAGTCAAATAAGTAACTACATACAGCATCAATTAGATGCCACTTGGTACTAGGCCATATCCCTCAGCTTCTTATGGAAAAGCTAAAAGATCCAATGCTTGGACCTCAGGACATCCAACACAGCCAAAAACTCAATCTTCAGTACATGAATGGCACTGTCAGGCTTGATCCTACCTTGAGATCAAGCTTCGTTGGACGAGAGCACGCGGAAGCTAGTTGCACTCCTAACTGCTGTAACTTTAAGGTTTATCCGGGTTCATAGAAACAATTAAATGCAAGCAACACTTGCTTGGCTTGCTTGTTTTATTTATCTACATCTTCGAGGGTTTAGTATATGTAAAAACCTTACTATCACGTGCATTCAAGGCAAACTCTTTATGTACAAAAAGTTTCATGAATAGAAAGAACACACCCATGTTTTATTCAAGATGCGAACGTCCAGGCTTTTGAAAAATATCCTTCTAGTATAGTATGTGTAAGAAATGCCTAAAGGGAGGATGTTAGAGTCCCTGATGTGAACCATAATCCGGAGTGACAGGGCCATATGGTTCATGGAAAATCTGAGTGTACTAAGATATATCCTAGCGTATCGAATGCCCCACCCATGCGTGAGAGACATATAAAATAGGAGTCATTAGCTACCTTCGTGGTTAAGCAAATTATTCAAAACCTACCAGAAAAGCCGAACTGAGAGTACAGTCCACGCCGTGGGAGTCATGAGAGCTGAAAATTATACACATAAAACTCTCTTAACACCCAACGTGGGATCAATTTACGGGGAGAGAGCAGTCCATTTAGTCGTGTACTTAAGGGGGCGTAAATAGGAATTACCGGCGGATAAAATCTCGAAATTAGTTTAATTGCATGCAGCTTAGCGTGGATTAAAGGTTCTCGGGTTGACGCGAAAGGTTGTCGATGCGAGAGCTTAAATGTAATATTTATTGTATATATATATATATGTACATATATTCGGCTGTAACACCCTTGTAACTTTGACTGTAGACTGGACTCTCGCATTTTTAATAATAATAATTATTATAATAGCCTGCACATATCAGTATACAAATGATTATAGTGTATATGCTGAGGATTTCGTAAAGGTCTCGATGAGCTGATAAATGAATTGATTAATCACGTTATGATAATTGCTCCCTGTGAAACAAATTATACATCTAGCAGTAATATCTGTTTTATTTATTCGCATTCAGAAGGTTTTATTTAATTACATTTAAAAACAAGAAAGAAGAAATCGGAACCACTTTGGTTGTTGAGCGTGGGGTTTTTTTTTTTTTTTTCAATATACAGAGATCAGAAACTGCATGGGAGAAACCATCGGTGGCGGCCTCGTGCTCCTCGCAAAATAGAAACATTTTATAGATGAATCACGGAATTTTTAAAAAACGCTCGAAACTAATAATAATAATAATAATAATAATAATAATAATAATAATTAGAACATGTAAAAACCTCTCCTGCGTCCTAGGCCTACACCTACCTATGATGGTAGGAAGTAAATTTCAATAACACATCACAAACTAACCCATCTGCCTAAACAGATTTTGGCCTTTTGAAATCGGCAATTGACCATGTTCACCTTAAGTGTGCAAGCTCACTAAATCTTAAAAAGTGCATCCCTTTCTTGTTACACACTTTCACGGGACTTCAAATCACAACTTATTATTAGGCACAAAATGGCATAGAAGAAAGACACACAATATATATCAATAAGGAATCCTTTGTGTTCATGATATTGAAAGCATAAGGGTCAAAAACGCTTCGAAAAATACACTTCTGTTAACCACGAGATTAAGGAAAGGGCCAAAGAGAGTTTGCCATGTGTGCAAGTATATGGTATTCTTGTCTCGTCCTTTTTTGAGATAGTAGACTCCACTTCGTGGTTCTCTCCTCTCTTTTAGCCAAAATCTCCAAAGTTTGACATGTTTTGGTAGCCCCGAAGTCCTTATTTACTTATAAAATCTGACAAAAGACATGATAAAGATGTTGTGAAGTTAATAATGACTTTTTTGAAAGTCGGGAGCTTTTGGCGCCCCTAACATATTCTCATTAGTCTTTTTAATATTCTTTTTAAGTTCATTCACTTTTCTCGATGAGCTTCTTTCTTTGCTCATTCGCCTTTTATCAATGAGCACTTTTCTCTACAAATTCAATCTAAGTATGGCATCCAAAAGGCATCCTTCTCGTTTTAAAAACTCATGCACTGTCTATAGCCAAGGAGTATACCAAAATTGGCAGCCCAAAACCTTTTGCATAAACGACTCGGTTACCTTGTTGCTCTCTTACAAGGGCTCTCACAAGGTGAAAAGAAGAAAAAGAGAGGATATAAAACACCACTCTGGAAAGGATGTATCATTGCTTTCAAAATTACGCATGAAATGTGGTTGGTCAAAGTGCAATATGTTTACATGGCCAAGGATATGCACTTGTCTTCTAATGAACATGTTTGCCAGACACATTGTAAGTCTTAAGTTGATAATATATGTGACATTTTTTTCATTGAAGCAAGTATTAATATCGAATTCTTGGTTGTAGATATATTTCTGTCAAACAACAAGTATTGAATGGCAACCTATGGAGAGTTTGAGTGGAACTTTCAATGCGATTCATAAGGCGTTTGCAAACATTATCTATGCTGATGAGACTGTCGGTTCTCTTAGTGAGAGAATAATTTTCATATATTATGGATAGTATGTGTTTTCGTCTAGAGAGGGTACATATGGACATATCGAGGATTTGCCATTGCCAAGTCTCTCATATCTAATTTCGGAGGTTCTTGATAAGGCAACGATGCATAGTTTTAAATTCAAAATATGTCAATGCAGTTGGAAGGATCTCAAGAAGAATATGCTTGTTATGGTTTATCTCCTTACATATCTTTATGGGCTGCTTCAAAATAGCAAACTTACAAAGAAAAAAAGTATCTTGGCTAGGTAGAAATTTTGCAGAAGCGGAACGAGATAATATTATAGGAAGGCTTTGGAAATCTAGAGAGGTTGACCATAATGGCGACACCATGAGATGTATTGTATGCCCCCAATCCTTGTCTTTGTATTATAATATCGCATGACAAACTCTTGCTTTGGGATTTGATTATAGGAGATACAAACTTAAACTAGGCATCTGGATTTCCTTGGATTTTGATACAGATTGCATACCCTTCAAACTTAAGGTGCAAGTTATAGAAAAAGAGGTAAATATCACTTCCAATTAGAGTCTTAAAGATGTAAGGAATACCTTGGAGATGTTAGACCATACATCCCCTAAATATAAGTTCAAAGTAAATGGTAAAATAGTTGGGAAAAGAGCTGAACACTCTTTCTCTTGTATGAGTTGCTTGCCTCCCACAATTATAAGCTTCGAGCTCGGGTAAGTTACTCATGAATATATGTGTGCATCACGTGGGTTCAAAATAAGATATTTTAAAAATATGATTTTTATATGTTTTTAAATATAGAAGGATATAATATAAAGGGTAGATTGAATAGAAAAGGGTTATGTTTTATTCAGGAAAATTTCATAGATAAGGATATTTATAAATAGGCCTTGAACGCACGTGATGTAGATGATATATATATATAGTAACTTTCCCGAGGTTTCGAGCCATAAATATGAAAACACTAATGACATTTACATTTGACAAAAAGATTTTCATTGAATTAAGAGTTACAAAATTGAAGTGTAAATATACAAGGATCTTGCTTCGTTTGCATCTATTTGTCTTCTTTCAGCTTTGTAACTTCTTCATCACTTTTTGCAAAGATATCTAATCTTATGACAGTGGCTTTTTTCTTTGGTTGCTCGAAGAATTCGACTTAGATAGGGGGCCTCTTCTCTTCAGGGGCTGCTAATGAAGGAGACGGATGAGAAAGTGTTGGCATTTCTTTCTTTTTGGAGTTTACCTTACTTGTCTTTCCAGATGACTTGCCCTTTGCCTTACCCTTACTCTTAGTTGAGAATTTTAATGGAGGGCAGTTGGGATCGACTAGCATGATTGCCCTATCCAAAATCAATTTCGTATATCTCTCCCTTATCCACCATGTGTATGAATTGGGGTAATCTTCACTATAAGGATATAAGGCTATAGCGACGAGCGTTAGCGACAACAAATAGTGGCATCGCTCTTAGCGTTACTAATAACGACACAAATAGCGACGGAAATAGCGACAATACCCAGAGCAAAAAAACACAGGCCGAAACCCGAGCACGTCATTTTTCGCACATTCATGAAAGAGAGAGCGAGAGGGAGAGTGACCGTCTTGCTGAGAGGGAGAGAAAGAGAGAAAGAATGCTTCTCACCGCCACCGCCGCCGCCGTTGCCATTCGCGAAGAAGAGGAGGAGGTGTACGGAGGGTGAAGAGGAGCCGTCGTCGCGAAGAGGAGCCGACAAACCCTTCTTTGAGTCTTTATGGTGAGTGCATTGTCCATTCTTGAGGAGAGGGAGAGGGAGGGAGAGGGAGAGAGAGAAAATGGGAGAGGGAGGGAGAGAGAAAGAGAGGGAGAGGGAGAGGGGGAAAAATGAGAGAGGGAGAGGGAGTTTTCTCTCTCTCTTTTACTTGTTTTTGTTATAATCCGTGCGTATTGAGAGAGGGAGAGGAAATGAGAGAGCAAGAGAGGGAGAGGGAGAGGCAGGGAGAGAAAATGAGAGAGGGAGAGGGAGGGAGAGAGAGAGAGAGAGAGAGGGAGAGGGAGAGGGAGAGGGGGAGGAAATGGGAAAGGAAGAGGGAGGGAGAGGGAGAGGGAGGAAGAGAGAAAGAGAGGGGGAGGGAGAGGGAATGAGAGAGGGAGAGGGTGAGGGAGGGAGAAGAAATGAAAGAGGGAGAGGAAGAGAGCAAAAGGAAATGAGAGAGGGATAGGAGAGAGGAAAAAAATGAGAGAATGAGAGGAGAGAGAAAAATAGAGAAAAGATGTTAAACATAATAGAGAAAGAGAGGGTGAAGGTGAGGGTGAGGGAGAGAGAGGAAATGAGAGAGGGAGAGGAAGAGAGAAAAGAAAATGAGACAGGGAGAGGAGAGAGAAAAAGAGAGAAAACATTAAACATAATAGGGGAAGAGAGAAAGAGAGGGAGAGGGTGAGGGAGGGAGAAGAAATGAGAGAGGAAGAGGAAGAGAGAAAAAGGAAATGAGAGAGGGAGAGGAGAGAGAAAAAATAAGAGAATGAGAGAAGAGAGAAAAAGAGAGAAAATATGTTAAACATACTAGGGAAAGAGAGAAAGAGAGGGCGAGGGAATGAGAGGAAATGAGAGAGGGAAAGGAAGAGAGAAAAGGAAATGAGAGAGGGAGAGGAGAGAGAAAAAGAGAGAAAAATCATTAAACCTAATAGGGAAAGAGAGAAAGAGAGGGTGAGGGTCTTGAAAAATGAGACAACGGAAGCAATGGAAGGCACGCAAAAATGAATTAAATTATTCAAAGAGAGAGTCATAATATATAGAGAGAAACATCATCGATGACTCCATGATTCTCTCCTCTAATTTCTCCATAATTCTCTCCTAGATTCTAACCTACACACACATGGGCATAATGCCTTACATCATAGATTAGGTCACTCACACTCTTAAGCACACATCTAGTACTATGTTCACCATGTGAACTGATGCTATCCCCCTTTACATTTAGTCTTCTTGAGTTTGATTTACCAACACCCCCTCTCAAACTCAAGATGTACAATAGTTTAGGCATGACGTGACTTGGTCATCCATGACCAACGCAGGGATGTGGTTTCTCAGTGGTGTGGAAGGTGTAGGTGACTTGGGTCAGAGGTTTAGCCATGACTTATAATGAGTTTACCTTTGGAATTGGTATACAATATCAAGACAAGGTTAATGTGCCGGGGTTACATCTTTATTCAAAATAAACGGTCATCAAACGAAGTTGAAGGAGTTTTAGAGGCCCCCTTCTTCTTCACTTCCATGCTGAGATTCTTGTGTTCTTCCTCTTGATGCTCTTGGTCTTCTTCTTCATCATGCTCTTCTTTGTCGGTGATGCTCATGAGATAGGCTCTTTGTGCTTTCTTCCTCGAAAAACAGTCCCTTTCTTTGTGGCCTGGCTTGTGGAAAAAATCACAAATGATGGTGTCATTGTACTTGTATTTCCCTTTGCCAGAAAATCCCCTGTGGTAAAGTACTTCCTCTCTTGTAGATGATCTTGTAGTAGCAGGTGGAGATTCTTGCTTGAATTTATTTTTCTTCTCCTCCTCAAGCAAAGAAGCTTCTATTTCCACTAGCCGTGGATCCGGCATATTGGTGAGGGTTGTTACAACATTGTCATATTCAGGACTAGGAAGGGATTTAAGTAATACACCAATTGAGATATCTTCATCAATGCGTAAATCAATACCGGCAAGTTGAGTTAGGAGACTTTTCATGTAATTCAAATGAGAAGCAAGTGAGGTTTGAGGCTTCATTTCAAGACAGAAAAACTCAACTAGAAGTCCAAACTTGGAACTCTTTGACTTGGATCCAAAGAGAGTATTCAGAACATCCCAGGTGTCCTTGGCATTGTTGCATTCATCCACATGATGGATGTAGGTATCATCCAACTCTAGCTTGATTATGGCTTGTGCTTTGTCGTCGCGAACTTCCCATGCAGTGGCTTGAGTAGGATCTCGAGGCTTCTTCTCCTTTCCATTTGCAATATTCCATAAACTTTTCTTCATGAGGACCAACTTGATCCTAGTTTGCCATGTATGAAATAAAGTTCCAGAGAACTTGAAGCTTAAGTCATTATCTTTCAAAGGCATCTTGACAAAAAAAATAGTAATTAAATACTTTTCAAATACAATGATGCCTGAAGAGAGGGTCCTCTCCTAAACCACACTAGTAGGGAGTGTGGAGGAAGTCGGCCATATCTGCAACTCTGGAACTTACAGTTTTGATCTTCAAGGGGTTTCGTCTGCTGAAACACCTATGGGTTGGTTGCTAAAACACAACAGCAAGGGAGTAAGACGGAATGGATGTTGGGCAACACGCCGCCATTGGTGATGGTAACGTGGCCTAGCAATTTGCTGAGCTCCTCGTCGTTGAAGACGGTGAGCTGGATGTGGCGGGGCACGATGCGTGTCTTCTTGTTGTCGTGGGAGGCATTACTGACGAGCTCCAGAACCTGAGCTGCTAGATCCTCCAGCACCGTCGCAAGATACACCGGGGCACTGGGAATTGCAACCCTGCCTTTGCGCTTCGTGAGACAGCCTTCTTGCCTGATGCCTTACCTCTCTTCTTCGGAGCTTGCTACCTATATGCCTTGAAAGATGACGATTCTGTCGTGTTAGCGAGTATGCAGTACTCCGTTCCTGCAGAGTGAGCCTGTGCTTGGACGAAGGTGCTGCTCGATTTGATCGAGGCTGAGGACGTGCTGGTGCTTGCGGAAGTCCCGAGCGCGCATTTCCGAGGCAAGATATCGTATTATCCTTCCGGCAGCTTGGTGGATGGAGTTCCGGCTGCCGTTCTCTCACGTCGCCAGTTGCAGAAGAAGAAAGTGAGGTTGATACTCGCATGGCCTGATGTAGGCTCATCTGCCATTGCTGTGCTCGTTTCTGCTCTTCAGCAAAGTCTCCCTGCTGCTTCAGTCATGGATTTCTCCCAGGCTCTGATACCATCTTGAAAAATGAGACAACGGAAGCAATGGAAGGCACGCAAAAATGAATTAAATTATTCAAAGAGAGAGTCATAATATATAGAGAGAAACATCATCGATGACTCCATGATTCTCTCCTCTAATTTCTCCATAATTCTCTCCTAGATTCTAACCTACACACACATGGGCATAATGCCTTACATCATAGATTAGGTCACTCACACTCTTAAGCACACATCTAGTACTATGTTCACCATGTGAACTGATGCTATCCCCCTTTACATTTAGTCTTCTTGAGTTTGATTTACCAACAGAGGGTGAGAAAGAGAGAAAGTGAAATAAGACCTTACAATAAGCTCATCCTAGGCTCATAGGGGTTAGGCCGATCCTCAACAAACCTAAGGGATATATGGTTAGAGAACCCTAGCACACTTGCGCGTCCTAGCATAATGTTCTTCCTACAAAGAGACCTCTCATACATGGGGCTTGTCCTAGCCTCCACCACGCAAGTATACAACGAATGCAATCAGCCAATCAGTTAGAAAAACATTCTTTTTTCATAACGTAAATTTAAAAATAACTTTGGATATTCCATAAAAATCAATATCTTCTTAAAAAGACAAATACAAAAAACTAAAATAGCATAATTCATATGCTTTGCAAAAACTAAAACAGCATCACCACAAGATCTCTTAGGAAACTCATCTTCAACTATCAATTTTAATTTAAAGATATAATATAAAATCACTTGCAAGGAATAATACTGCTTTATCATTAACCCTCTTTCTTCCTTTAGAATAGTCTTAGGAACAAATTTTTGCTCTAACAAGTATATATTTGAGCATAATAACTATTTTAAGGTTTATTTCATAAGTAGTAGTAGTATATATACAACCATCAAGCTAGAGATCATGCTTTGGTATCTGTGGAGATCCCAATCTCATGCCCTCATAGAGATTGTAGTGTGCAATAGTGTGGAGAGAAGGTAGGTGAGTTGTAAATGGTAAAGGAGAATTCTATTGATGATGGAGAGAAGAGGTGAATCACCAATTCTATTCTTAGTGAGTGCAACCTACCCATAGTATGGCATCCATGATGGATTGAAATCAGAAAGACTTTGAAATCCTACCTCGAGTATTATAACTATTGTTTTGTGATGGATTTTCTTGCCATAATTCAATGTTAATTTGTGCTTGTGTTTTCCACGGTGTGTTGCCTATGGGTGTCAAATGCTCTAGTCGGATCTCTATCTCTTCCTTCTCTCTCTTCTCTCAACCCTTCTCTCTTCCTCAATCTTCCCTCTTTCTCTCTTCCTATACTCTCCCTAAATCCTTCTCTCTCCCTCTATCTCTTTTCTCTCTCTATCTCTCTTTCTATTTCTACCTCATGGTGGTCGTGGTCGTGGTCGTGGTCGTGGTCGTGGTCGTCGTAGTCATAGTCGTAGTCGTGGTCGTGGTCATGATCGTGGTCGTGGTCATCGTAGTCGTAGTCGTGGTCGTGGTCGTGGTCATGGTCATGGTCATGGTCGTAGTTGTGGTCGTAGTCATTGTGGTCGTGGTCGTGGTCATAGTCGTAGCCGTGATCGTTAAAGAAAATGAGAGAGGGGGAGGAAGAGAAAAAAGAAGAAGGAATGAGAGAGAGGGAGAGGAAATATATACATCATAATAAAGAAAGAAAAAAAGAGAGAGAGATGGAACGAGAGGAGAACAATTTAAGAAAGAAAAAAAGAATGATAACAAAAACAAATTGTTTGTCATAACATAGGCAAAATGGAAAACAATGAATGTCTTGTTATTCAAGATCGCGAGGCGTATTTTAATCAGTGTGTCCCATATCCTTGCTCTCAATGCAAGCTAGCAATTAGACGAAAACGTCGATTGTCTATAGAATACGTACGATGCTTCAACAAGTTTTAATCTAAGAACATTGATCAGGAGATTGCAGATTTTCAGCAAACGGTAAGAAAAGTTAATATCAATCATGCATTGTACTCGCAAGCTAATTGAATAGCATATACAAGAAGATTGGGTGTGGTTGGCAAATTTTCTATCTAGGGAGGTGATGTCTCATCCCAAGGAGGAGTGCACCCTTCGTGGCCAATTAGAAGAGTTCGTGGGTGTGCGATGGATGGAGTACATGAGCCAATCCACCACTTGCAAGGCACTACCCAATCTATACCGTCAATGCCAGAGGAGGCAGGCAGCCTTCCAGACCTACCTACAATCTTGGAGCTTGAGATAGAGGCAATGATCGATGCATTGATTCCCATGGATGTCGAGACTTCTGATCCACTTAGAGAAGAAGCATCCATACCATTATATGATGGGTGCCGAGTATCTTGCCTGAAGACATTGCTTGCACTCCTAAGTGTGCAAGCAAAATACGAGTGGAGCGATGCGAGTGTGACCGAGTTGTTCAGGTACCTTGTACATACGCTTCGTTGACTTCTTTCCAGCACTATTATTAAAAATATTTGTGCTTTTTCAAGGTATTTTATGATTTTTTTCAAGTTATTGAAATATTATATATTACCACCTATAAATACCATATCTGAGTCTCATGATAATGCAGACATGTTTTACAAAAGCTTGGCATTGACTACAATAGCATCCATGCATGTATTAATGATTGCATACGGTTTTGAGGAGAATACGAGATTATAGAGACATGTCTAAAGTGTGGTGCTCACAGGTATCGACAGGACTTGCAAGGGCAAACCATCCCTCAAAAAGTTCTCAGACACTTTTTGCTTATCCCCCGTATAAACCACATGTTTTGTACATCTGGCATGGCGAGATTGACAACGTGGCATGCACAGAATAGGTCCACAGATGGAGCTCAATGAATATCAGCAGATTTACGCGCATGGAGCCACATTGACTCTACCTTCCAAGGTGTGGGAGCCTTCGCTCAACCGCCAAGACCCATGGACCACTTATTGTTTCAAGCGTTCCAAGCGAGCTCTAATGGCTATCTCTCACCTAGCCGATGCACCGTCGATCCTACGAGTGTAGTGAGCTTACCTTAGTGATGATATGAGTTCCCTCCTCTCTCACACACGCTGGTAGCTCCACGATCCTAGATGCAAGCTCAAGCATCCTCAAGCCTCCTCCACCTCCAAGCTCCATCCTCCATGGCCGCGAGCGCAAGAAGAGAGAAGAGAAGAGAAGAAGAGAAGAGGAGATAGTGAAGAGCTTCACCTCTTGATCTCTCACTCCTACACACTCACTCCCTCACACTCTCACACTCCCTCTCTCAAGAGCACACACAAGCAAGAAGATGAGAAGGAGAGAAGAAGAAGAAGACTCTTGTTGCCACACACCAAAGAATGATCTCTTATTTACTTTTTGAACTTTATATATATAAATCCTAAAATCCCATGGGCACCCATCCCTTTTTTACATGACCGGCCATTGTGGCAATGTCCTTTTTCCATTTCCCTCTTCTAGCCTTGCGCCTCTAGCCTACACCCATCTAATATTTTACAATTGGCACAGGAGGGAGGCTGGCGCTCTTTTACAAAAGTTTTTCGAGTTTTTTGAGGCACCTTTTTATTTAAAGTTGCACTTTTTTCCCTAGCTCATCTTTAGAGGCTGCCTGCGTGTCTTTGCTCTTTTTCTATCTTCCTTTTGCTTTTTCCTTCATTTTTCCGCCATCTCGACTTGGGATTAACATTACCCCCCTCCTAGACGGGTGCCAATCCCATGGCACTTCGACGTTGGTGTAAGGGTGAGAGCCACATGTAAACTTAGGTGTCTGTGGAAGCTTAAGAATGATGTTTGTCCGAGCAGCTAACTGGATGTCATGGGTGGACGAGGGCCTTTGAAGTTGGTGGTTTGGCGCTTTTGGGATGCCTGAAGAAGAAGGTGTGGTGCTCTACCTAAGGGGGGTGCTTCCTCAGCGTGTTGGTGCATTGTGCTCGTGCTAGTGGAATGGGGAGGTGGGTGTAGCCACGCCTGGGTGATGTCCCACACTTGAGGACCCCATTTGTGCCAAGGGGGGTGCGGTGCCAGTGGCTTAGGGTGACAAGTCTAACCCGAGGTGAGTGTTACCTCCCTGGGTGTGTCTTGCCCTTGATGAGCCCTAAGCGTGAAGTGGGGGAGCAAAAAGGGCTAGGGGGTTGGGAATGGAGCCGGCCAACCGAAGTCACCGGACATGCCTAACTTAAGGATCCCTAGGTGCAATGATCGTGCTTGTTGTGGTGATAAGTGCTTCCTCATGTGGGTGATGTTGACCAGTTTTTTTTTTTTTTGGTGGAATGAATGACAGCTAGACCTAATCCTCTTCATCTGAACGAGGGGGGGAAGGAGGGCAGATGGATTTGCGCAAAAATTGGTGGCTTTGCATGTACCCGTTCAGGTTCATATGGACGTGGCGAGAGGTGGTGGAAAGGAAGGGGTGATTACACCTAGTGAATTGGCTGTCACTCATATCCTCTAGAAGAGCTAGGCAAAAGGAAGGTAGTAGGCTAGCTCTCATCATTAAGTGGGCCATAGTGCAGCTATCAATAGCATTGGGATTAAAAAAGAGGGGAGGCAAGCCATTTTCCTGCAGTGCCGGATCTTGCTTGAGTAGGAGATTAAGGAGCCTAAGGTAATTACATGTAGTTATGAAAGCGGGATCGGGACAAGAGGAGAATTCTGCGAGGAAGCGCGTCATGGAGTCGGTTAGGCTTCCTAAATAAAAAAGTAGAGCATCCTCGAAGGAGGTGGCGTTGGAATTGTAGATGACGGGAAGTCATGTCTCCCATGGAGGGTGGCGACAAAATCCACGCTTACTCTACGAGGATATGCCATGAATGTTGGGCCGTTCCTCTCGTAGGGTAGGGTGTTGCAAAATGCCATCGAAGCGAGCATGTTAGAATTCCATATTCGCCTTCTCTAGAGGGGTTGGTAGTTGTAGCCCCTTACGGTGTGTGGCACTTCGTACACTTTGTCTTGCCAAAATTCTGCTTCCTCTGTGCCCCACAGAGTGGCGGTCTTTACCCTGTCATCCAGCCATTTTTGGCCTAGTTGGCTACCAGCCGCGATCACCTCCTCCATTACTTTGATCGGCAGGACCCTTCTCAGGCTGTTAGACATAAGGAAGCTGAAAGAGAAAGGGTCATTTTCGAGTTCGTGCCGTTCCCAGACCACCAACTCCGCGTGGAATTGAGTTGGGAGGTCATAAGGGCATGGTGGGAGGGATGCAGATGGCCACACGACTGGCTTGGCTTGCAGCCTTTTCCTGGCTTCTTCCACCAATTTTTTCCATCGCTCCTTGAGTGTGGCTTGTCCTGTCCAGGGGCGGGTCAAGTGATTGTTGTTCCTGAATGTGTGGAGAGGGGGGTTTGTGGGATCACATCTTCCGTGAATCTGTTCACGTCGACTTCGAGTTTGGCTTCCTCCCCCTGCCGGTTTCCCTGTGGTGCTCTCTCTTCAAATCCTAGGGCATCCGCTTCCTAGGAGGTCAGGCTGGCCAGCAGTAGGTACTTCCGTTGCTCGTCTAGGCTCAGCCTAACCTTCGCAGGTTGGGGTGGCATTTGCAGTCCTGCGTGTAGGGCTCTACGTACAATGTTGAGCTTTCTTTGTGCCACCTCCAATGGCTCTCCCTCCTCTGAGCAGATAGTATCCCTGATGGTGTCGAGGAAGGCTTTCTGTTGGGCATTGAAGGCTGCTTAGGCGGCTTCTGCCTTGCTCTCTGCAATGATATTTTCCTTTTCTACCAGAACAAGGCGTCGTGCCAGTGTCTTCACCCTCTTTTCATTATGCACTGCCCACTCCTCTGCTTTCTTGTTCATTTCCTCCATGCTCTTCCCTTGCTTCAGGGTCAGTATCATGAGCCTTTTCTCTTGGTCCTCCAATTCCCTGACCAGCCTCTCCTGTTCTTCTCTTCGAGAGTTCAACTGATCGGTTAGGCGCTCAATCTCTTCTTGCTGCTCCTCCATGTCCTACTTTCTTTTCTCATCCTTGGTGTTGAGCTCAGCCATGAGCTCTTCAACTTTAGCAATTTTTGTAATGAGCTCCTGGTATTGCATTATCAAGATCTTATGTTCTCTTTGCATCTTCACCAGCTCCTGTGTTTCATTCTCGAGCTGCTGTCTCTAGTGCTCTTCTCTGTCATCCTTAGCCTTTATTTCCTGTTTGAGATCTACGATCTCCCTTTGTTGCATGGCTATCATCCTTGTTTTGTCAAGTTGGAAGGTGGCTATTGATTCCTTCTCAGCTCCCAGCTCAGCCATCGCTACCTTGCTTTCATCCTTAGCTCTCTCCAACTGTGAGAGTAGCTTGGCGATATAGTCGTCCTAATTAGCTGGTGGCGTCATCATTGTTTGGATGGGTGTTGTTGAGGCCTCCACCTTTTGTCGCTTAGGATCTTGCCTAGACTCTGCGTCTGTGGCTGGCCGCTTTTGTCCTGTAGTCGTAGTTTCAGTGCTCGTCCCCTGGGCTATCTCCTTGTTAATGAAATACTACATCCATGCCACAAGATTTGATACGTCTGTACTGGTGGGGATGGTGGGAGTGATGGTGGTCGGCTCGGGGGGAGGCACCAATAGAGTAGGAATTGGGTGGATTGGGGCCTTGCCCTTGCCCTCAGAGATGGCGGGCGGCATAATCTCTGGCACCTGTGTGCTTGACCCAGGCCTTTCTTCTCTATGTGGGCTCAAACTCCCCAGTTCATCAACTCTGCATTGTTGTTCTATGGATTGGCGTGTAGCTTCAGCCAGGTCCTCTTCCTCCTTCCTTCTTAGTTCTTCCTCTTCTTCATCAGCCTTTCTTCGCATTTCCTCTTCTGCTTCTCTCTGCTCTTCCTTCTTTTTCTCTTTTTCTTCCTTTTCCTTTCTTTTTCTCTCCTCTACCTCCTGCTTCGATACATTCTTAGCCTTCTGGAATTGCTCCCTTTCCTTTTCTTCTTCCTGTTTTTTCTTCTTTTCTCTCTCTTTGGCCTCCCTAAGGGACTCTCTCTTGGCCTTCTCTAAGTCCTCTTTCTCTTTCCTGCGGCCCTCATCATCTTTTTTCTTTTTCTTTTGCGCTGCCTTCCTCTCGGTCTCCTTGACCTACTTTCCGATGTAAGAGGCCTTGGATGAAGCTTTCTTCCTCTCTGTAGCCTTGGAGGCTAGAGACTTTCCATTCGCTGGCACACTTCCTAAAGCCAATGCTTTGGCTGCCTGGTCGATAGTTTTTTGTACATACCCGTTCTAGTCAATTTCGTCCAGAGTGTGGGCCGCTACATTCTCCAGCACGGATACGCTAATTCGATGCATTAAGGAGTTGTAGCATTGGGTGGAGAAGAGGACATGTACTAGCTTTGCTTGCAGCCTAGCTTGTGCGTCGGGGATGTCTAGGATGCTGATGCCGTCATTGGTGAGTACCTCCTCCTTTTTCATTTTCAGCATCGCATAGACATCCCTCTTCTGTTTTCTCTTTGTCTTTGGCTCCAACCCCAATGCCTTCTCTACCAAGGCTGGGTCTAGACGGACTTACACCTGCTTGGCACTTTCTCCTCTACCCATTGTCATTGTGCCGCATTCTCGGTCTAGGTCATACGATCTAAGGAACTCTACACACTTCAGGTGGTCCGGCTCCTGTGAGAATTTTTCAAGGTACTTGCTGAGGCTACATTGCTTGACCACCCTCCTAGCTGCTTCCTCCCTAGCCACCATAGATTCTATGTTGCGGACGGTTCGAAACATAAGCCGGCCGAAGGCACGGTTTTCTAAGTGGATGCAATATTTCTCTCTTTCCTTGTTTGTGAATGGAAGTGGGTGGGCGTGGTCTTGCTACGACATCTTTCGTTCCTGTCATAAACTGTAATTTTCATTAGTGCTTGCGACATAATAATTTACTGAAAAAGAAAAACTCTATACTTTTGAATGACTTCATTAAGATCTAATGTATATTCTCATTTTCAGACTTTGATTTTTTACCCTTTACTTCAAAATTTCCATGCCCTTTTCCTACCCCATTTGTTTTTTATAAAATATGGCTATGTGTTTCACTGACTTTGATTTGATTTACTGATTCTGATTTGATTCACCTTACCCCCTCCCCTTCTAGCTTGAGAAGAATCCGTCCTAGGATTTAGGGTCAGAAGGTTAAGGGCTTTCGGCATGGAGGTGTAGGGGTTACTTGTGAAGGAGCCAAGTATAGAAATTGGGATTGTATTCCAGTTGGGCTTCGCAGTCCAGATCACATGGCTTAATCCCCACTTGGGTGATGTATGTGAGACATCTGTTAGGAAGTCACCAGAGTTGACTTGGCTAGCAATGTGTAACTCTTCCTCGGTCAACAAGTGGTCGAGGTAGGGGTGCCCTTTGATGTGTTCTTCTATAGGACGGCCTCGAAGAGTGGTTAACACTTGATATGAGGCTAGCGTGACATATGTGGGGTCGTACTCTGCTATTTTGATAGCACGGCACTGCTCAGTGTCGTTGGTCATTATTCGACATCCTTCAACTTCGCATTGTAACCTAAGAGCATACCAATGCCTCAAGTACTGGGATTCCATCTCAGCAAGTCTGGACAGCTCTGCCGCTTCTTGGTCAGTGATGGCAGAAGTGGTTCGCTGATCATACGATGTGATGAGGCGTTGTTTGATTGCTTGCTCTGTGGAGATCTCAATGCTGAGCAATTTAGCAGTGGAGGTAGCGGCTTTTGCAAATGCGAATTCAAACGTTTCTCAAGAACAAGGCATCATTTGAAATTCATTTGCGAAGGATTCATCCAGCCTAAGTTTAGGCGATCGTAGCTCAGAGCTAGCGACACACAAAAGTGGCGTCCAGTCGCCTTAATGCAATCCACCACGTCATCCCCTATTTCTTCAGCTAAATCAGCTGCTAGTGTGAGAAAGAATTTCCTCTCGTAAGAGGGCCTAAGGCCTGCGGCGGGTGATTGGGGTTTGGTAGGACTTGAGCCTTTGGCAACGAAAAGTTGCAGTGGTGAGTGTTCTTGAGCTTGCGATTGGGTCATTGGGACTATGGCTGGGTTAGCAGTAGCCTCGAGTGATGGCCTGTTACTTCCAGGATGGATTTGGGGAGTCGGATCGACTTTGGCGGTTGATGACTCCTATGACGGTAGCTGTCGCTTAGGTCGATAGGCTTGGGCGACTCTCTTTGGTTCATGCGTGGATGAATTCGATGGTTGCGGGTCAGGGGAGCTCTACGGCTTATGGTTTTGAGGTTTTACGATTTTTGGGATGATTAAGCTTGAGGCTGGCGTACGAGTGGTGCTTTTGGCCGTGTGGGCCTTAGGTATCCATAGCCAAGCATTGCCCTCATAGTAGCCTTGTGCGTGCTAGAGGGCTTTGGGGACCCATCTTTGACTAAGTACGCGTCTATACCTGTAACTGCATTTCGGCCTCCTAGGTTTAGGATTTCTGGTCTTATGAGGATAGGAGCGTCAACTCCGAGGCGACTGTTGCAGCTGTTTAGGCATCCATTGAAGGCGAGGCTGTGGGGCCTTAGCTTTGGCTGCTATGGATTGGGGTCTATGAAATTCGGGGGGTGGCGAGTGCACACTACCCCCCTTCTTAGACTTGACTATATATGTTTTATCGGCGGCTTTGTGGGTCAGGATGAGTTTGCGCAGCCCTTACTAAATGTTGTAACAATGCAAACGTTGCCTATCGCGAGGTGGATGCACTGTGAAGCATAATCAACATTGCAGTGGGTCTGCTTTTTGAAAGTTCGCCCCAGCAGTGACTCTGTGCCTGCATTTCTAGCATCTGGCAACACGTAAAAAATCATTGGAACAGTCTCAGACTCGATAGAAACAACTGCTTTGCACTTGTCGAGTAGTGCATAGGAATGGGCCCCATATGGGCTTAATTTGGCAGTGGTGGGTTGAAGTTGTGGTTTTCCAAGTTGAGTCCAATGATCGTGGGTTAAGACATTGAAGTCTGCTCCCTCGTCGATCAAGGTGTTGAAAGCATATATTTGTTTTGCCGTGACCGTGATACGGAGGTATGCGGGTTCTACGGCTTTCTCATCCTCATCGTTGATTTCAGTGATTGTGGCTACTCGTACTTTGATGCGGTTCTAACATCAGTGGCTCATCCAAAGGATGCGTAGGAGGGTAGTACTTCTTGACACGACTGCCATTGAAGAAGCCTATTCCTTCACCGTTTAGGGTCTCAAGTTCGACATTGCCTGTTCGGCTGATTGCACGAACTTTGAAGGGTCCAAGACCTCTAAATTTCATTTTTTGCTTATGCCCCTTAACTGAGTAGAGAAACACTAAGTCACCCTGTTCGAACTCGCACTGTTTGATGTCACACACACATGCTCAAAAGTCTTGTTGGGGGGATGTGTAGTAGGGGTGTTTTTTGTCACCTTAGAAGTCGAGGTAGAAGGAGAGGGAGGGGGATCAGTTGAGCTAGGCAGCGCAACATGACAATAAAACTAAGGTGGGTGTGACTAAGGGTGAAGCAGGTGAGGAGCATCAACTTTGTGTTGCACGTGTGGCCATTAGTTCATGCCCCAGGTGAGGGGTTCTTTTTGAGCGGGAGGCTCACTAGATGCCACATGGCAATGCAAGAGAAGCAGTGCTAGAGGGGCTTTGTGCACACCATGTGGTGCCCCCCACCTTCCCTTAATATACAGTAAAGGTGAGATTTTGAATAATTCTTTGGTGCTCCACACTGAGATTCAAAGGTAGACTTTTAAGATCTCTCTCTTTGTCTCTCTCACCACCACATAAAAATTGTTGTTGTTGTTGTTTTTCTTCTTCTTCTCTCTCTCTCTCTCTCTCTCTCTCTCTACCCCCTTTCCTTTTCCTCTCTCCTTTTCAATCATTTCTCTCTCCCTCTCCCCCCTGAGGAGTCAACCTTATAGAACATGTAAGATACTGCATGAGCTCAAAAGAAAGGATACTATATTTAAAACAATTTATAGGATTATATTTGTAAAAGGGGGTTTTAAACTACAATTTGATAAAAATCCATAAGGTTTACTAAAGTAAAAGGGGTCATTTTAAGGCTTTATAGCATGTAAAGAAAATATATTTCTTAATATTGTTTGAACACATGTTATATAGATGATTTCTTTTAGGCGGACCCCCGCGCTCTCACCTCCCTCTCTCCTTCCTTTTTTCTCTCTCCTTTCTAATCACTTCCATACTATATATATCTCTCTCCCCTTCCCTTTTCCTCTCCTTTCTCATCATTTTTATTCTCTCTTTCCTTCCTTTTTTCTCTCTCTCCTTTCTCATCATTTCTATTCTCTCTCTCTCTAATCATCTCTCCCTCCCCCTCTCTCTCTCCTTCCTTTTTTCTCTCTCCTTTCTCATCATTTTTATTCATTCTCTCTCTCTCTCTCTCTCTCTCTCTCTCTCTCTCTCTCTTCTCTTGGGTTGAGGGCATGCACATATTTTCTCTCTCAACATCATCGACTTCTTGCAAGGAGGATTCCTCGCATGCCACATATGGCGCCCCCCAACCTCCTAATAATAGTAAGAGAGATATACACATATATACATATACATATACATATATATATATATATATATATATATATATATATATATATGCTAACATATATTTATACTTATGAAAAAAAAAATATATTTATAGAACACATATTTCGTAAGAATTTATGTAAATATATTTTGCATATATATTAGAGAATACATTCATAAAATATATATTTTGTAAATACATTTTTGAAATAAATACAAAAAATATATTTATTTGAATTTGATGTTACCCGACTGAGACATACCAAGAGATTCACTGGGAGCTTGCAAATGGTATGATCATTGCTCTCTACCCTTGTTTTATACTTGTTTGTGTGGTATACGTGAGCTTCATTTGTGCCTATGGGAACGTGCAAGGGGAAGGTTGGAGTGTCCACTAGCCATGCAAACGAGCCAACACGTGGACTGGGGGTAGTAGGTGCACAGGCAATGGGGCGATGGGCGAACGGATGGACAAGGACATAGGTGGGTAGGGTCGACGAGCATATGGGTGTGCAAGCCAATAGGTGGGCATGCATGGGTGGGGTTGATAGGCAAGTTTGATGTGTGGCACCCTGCAACACCCTGAGCTAGATTCTGTAGGGGACTGCCACACAACACCCACCCCCACCCTACTTAATATAGTAAAGATGAAAAGAATTGTATCATAACTTTAAATGCCTAAAAATGGTACATCATATTTGCAAAATTTTCACTAAATTAGGGTGGAGTGCATTTTTTATTTTTTTTTCTGGGGGGGGGGATATAATGTAAGGGTATGGGCTTTATAGCTATACCATGGCATTGGAGCTAGAAACACCTATATAGGGAGTAGTAGTGACTTTGAGCTCTGCTTGGTTTCCACTTTGCATGGGATTCCCTATACTCAGTGGGGGTGAACCCTATTGGAAGAGAAGGAGAGACAAAGAGTGGAGTAGAACCATGAGTCTTCAGCTCATCTTCATTATCTTCTCATTATTTATTCGCTAAGTCACACTCTGAAAGAGAGAGTTATACTAGGTTTGACTAACCATCATCTGACTATGGTTCGATCAAGTCTACTGACTTACTCAATGACACACACATGTACATTTGTATCCAGCTAATGTCGGTAAGTCACACAGACATAAAGAGAGATGGGGTGGAGCTTGATTTCCAACACTCCCCCTCAATCTCAAACCGTATGCAATACTCCATGTAGCTGCCTAAAATAGATGAACTTTTCTTTACCAAGTGATTTGGTAAAGATATTCACTACCTGGTCTTTAGTCTTCACATGCATCAAGTCAATATGCTTTGCTATTACCATTTCTTTGATGAAATGGTAATGAACTTCAATGTGTTTAGATCTTGCATGGTAGATAGGATTGCTTGGAAGCATCACACTGCTAAGATTATCACAATGCAGCTTCACTTTGCTATCCAAGTGTATCCCCAAGTCATTTAGTAACATTATATTAGGGAATTTTGGAATTTCCATGCACTTTGGGAACCCCAATACCTTTATTATTTGACTGCATGGTCAAATCTTGTTGTTTTACTTAAAAGTGGATTCTACCCTAAATACTATATAAGCTACCTTCCCAAATCCCACTTTCAAATATGGATCAAGATTTAGCCACGTGGTCAAATATTTATCACTTATTTAAAATTGGAACTTGGGAAATTCCCAAATTTTGTAAAAGGTGTTCAGTAACTTCAGCAACCAAACAGCTTCATAGGTCGCTAAGGCCGCACCCTTGTACTCAACTTCTATACTAGACAATGCAACCGTAGGTTGTTTTTTACTTTGCCAGCTGATCATGCTACTACCCAATCCAAATGCATAGCCACTAGTTGACCTCCTGTCATAGGCACAACCAGCCCAATCAACATCGGTATACCCTGTCAAGTTAAGGGATTTTCCATATGCATAATAGCCCATAATCTATAGTACTCTTTACATATCTCATGATCCTCTTGACAGCATCTAAATGCGGCTTGCGAGGCTTCTGCATGAATTGACTGATCAGCCCCACAACATAACTCAACTCAGATCGACTAATAGTCAAGTAGATCAAGCTACCCACCATTTGTCTATACATGGTTGCATTCTCAATTTCTGTTCCAACATCAATCTGCAGCTTCACATTTTGGTCTAGGGGTGTATCCATAGTCTTACATTCAACCATATCATACTTTTGAAACATGTCATAAGCATACTGCTTCTGTAATAGCCATATGCCTTGATGTGTAAACACTACCTCAATTCCCATAAAATATTTTAGCTCACCAAGATCTTTGACTTTGAATTCAGTCTGCAACAATGATTTAATTTCAGCAATCCCGTTCTCACCATCCAATGATGATTAAATCATCTACATAAACAACCAGAAACAAATATCCATGATTTATCTTCTTCACAAATAAACTATGATATGCATCACCCAACTTAAATCCATGCTACTGTAAATAGTTGCTAATTCGAGCATTCCATGCTCTAGGTGCCTGTTTCAGCCTATAAGCACATAGCCTTTAGGCTGCTCCATATAAGCTTCTTCCTACAAATCACCATTCAGAAAGGCAGTATTCACATCCATTTGCTATAACTTCTAGCCTTTAGACACTGCCAATGCAATGATTGTTCTAACATTTGCCATTTTAGCCACAGGGCTGAAAGTCTCCTTATAGTCAAGGCCATATTGTTGTGCATATACCTTTGCATCCATCTTGGCAACCTTGTAGCGCTCCAATGACCCATCTGACTTGCATTTAACCTTGTACACCCATTTGTGGCCAATGGGACTTTCCCTTCAGGTAACTGAACCAATTTCCATGTTCCATTTTCAACCAAAGGTGAATATTCTTCGTCCATAGCACCACACTGATTCTCATCTGCAATTGCCTCATCAAACTTAGTGAGTTCTTTGAAACTTGTCATCTTAGTCATATAGGCATAATGATGAGCTGAATATCCAGTGTATGTATACTTGTCAACTCATCTTCTAACCCTCTCTTATCTCCTCAACTGTGGCTCACTCTAAGCTTGCCTTTCATGAGGCGATACATACCGATTCTACCTTGCATCAGGCATCATAATAGAAGGAATTCCCAATTCACTATCAAAGCTATCACTGTTGGATGACTCATAACCTGCAGTAAGTGGACCTATTATATCCTCAAATTTCTTTTATTTTTCCGTATCCAATCTCCTTCTCAGTGACATGTCTATGTCAGTGGATGTAGGAGTGCAATTCCGCAATCGTCCTAACCAAGGGCTTATTGTAGATGGCACATCACATGTCGCGGACCACTCATAGATGTACTAACTTTAGGAGCATTTTCAACATTACTAGTGCTGACAAATCCATCTGTAGCCACTGCAACAAGAGTCCCATACCATGACCAGCTCGTCAAAAATAACATCTCTGCTTATCAACGTCTCATGAGTAGATGGCACATAGCATTTATAAGCTTTCCTGTCTTGTGCATAACCCAAAAACATGCTCTTGATACCCTTGGGATCCAATTTCTTCCTCTCTTCATAAAAAATAACCCTTGTTGTAGGGGTTATATTCAGCACATATACAGCAGTCACCACTGTTTTAGCCTAGTAAGCATTAGCCAAACACTTTTCATTCAGCATAGCTCTAGCTGACTCCATCAGTACCCTATTTTTTCTCTCTGCTACACTGTTTTGCTGTGCTGTATAGCTGCAAGTAAGCTATCTTCTAATTCCATACTTTGTAAGATATCTATCACAGACATATTTCCACCTCCATCTAACGTAAGACAATAAATATAGCAGCCCAACTCATTTTTTGCATCCTTCTTGAAATCTCTGAATGCATCAAACACTTCATCTTTATGTTTCAATATGTACAGCCAAGTGTACTTGCTAAAATCATCAATGAAAGATACATAGTAATGAGCATCACCAAATGAAGCATTATGTGACGGACCCCAAACATCAAAGTGCACTAACTGCAAAGGTATTGAACTATTATTGATATGCTTCATAAAGGGAAACCTTACTTGCTTTACAAATTGACATGCATGACATACATGCCAAAGTCATTATACTTGAATTTGGGCAATCCAAGTACCACTTCCTTTTGCTACATAGATTTCAACTTTTGAACATTAACATGGCCAATCCTCTTATGCCAAATCTCAAGATTCCATATAGCACCCTCATCATGTGTAAACATGGCTGCCTTAAGTTCTGGAATTGATGTGTCCAAGGTAAACATCCTAGCATCCCATCTGCCTCTAGCAATTAATTTGCATTCATTATTGTATTCTTTAATAAAGCATCCATCTTTCTTAAACCTCACCTGCAGGTTTTGTTCTGCCATTTGTCCAACTGACAAAAGATTCTTTGTGATTGACGATACATGTAGTACTTCATGCAAGCTCTTTTTCTTGCCATTAGGTCATAACAGAACAACTCTTGTGTGTTGAATATCATGCTGGGTATCATCCCCAGTACACACATAACCATGTGAATCTACAACCAACTCATTGAACCACTCTCCGTTGGGGTGTCATATGGTTAGAAACCCCAGAGTCAATGTACCATCTCTCATCTCTGCTCTACATAGGTGCATTCTTGGATGACACATGTTGCACAGCAAAAAATCTATCACCCTGATCATCATGAGCATGATGATGCATAATTCCCATGTTATCTTCCTTTAGCTTTCATGTTTGCTTGTTTCTTATAACAATCCTTGGCAATGTGCCCATATCTGCCGTAGTAATGACAGTCTTTATCCCTGTTGGATTGATAATTTGACTTCCATGATCCACCATCTCTACCACGGGGTGATCTCCCCCTGCCTCTAAAGCCGCCAGGGTCTTGTGTATTCGTGCCATGCCAATTACTCTACTGATGTTGTCCATAGGTGTTTTCAGTGTTTGCACAACCTCGAAAAGAGCCATGGCCCCTGTTGCCTCTGCTGTGTTGGCTAAAATAAAGGACAGTGTCTCTGCTTTGAGATGTATTAGAACCTATGTTCAGCCCAAGCTTCACATCTTCATACAAGAGTAGGGCACGCAACTCATCACAGTTAGAGGGTTCAGCTCTAACAGAAATAGAAGTGTCAAATGCTTCGTACTCTTTGCCAAGTCCATTTAGTGTGACTACTATCATATCATCTTCAAACACACTGCAAATCCAATAGTAGCAAGCTAGTACGCTATGGTCTTAATCTCCATCGTGTAGGCCTGGATGCTTCTACCATTCTTTGACATATTTTAAAATTGTTTCTTTAATTGTATCTTCCTGGCATGTGTTACATTTCCATAGTTCTTCATGAGTATGTCCCAAGCATCTTCTTGGGAATCACATCCAATGATCTGTATTGCCATGGCATCATATATACATAAGGAAAACCAATGTAGCACTTTGCATACTCTCTCTATCCACTCTTTATGAGCTCTTTCATGTGTCAGCCGTTCATGCAATTCAGGTTCAGCTTCATCACCAGTGCATAGATCCCAGCAGCAGTAACCTCTGCCGACCAAGAAATTTGTCATACAAAACTTCCACAAGGCAAAATTCTTGTTATCTAGCTTTTCACCAACAATCTATGTAATGTTATTAGTGCCCTGTGCATTTTCCATGTTGCAACAGACTATGTCTACTTGACTTCTTGCAAGCCAACAAGTCCATGTAATGTTATTAGTGCCCTGTGCATTTGCCATGTTGCAATAGACTATGTCCACTTGACTTCTTGCAAGCCAACAAGTCCAACTAACTAACTACAGTCTTTGACTATTTATGACAGTTTTCTACAACAAGTTCACTACTAAAAACAGGGCATTTCAATCCATTAACATCTCATAACCATCACAAACATGTGGCATAACCTGTAGGTATATCCATCAATACATAGACCATATAGTTTTTGTATCCTCTGTATCATGCAACCTTACTATCAGAGTACATACATGCAATCTGAAATCTGTAAACTATCACCAGTAGTTGATTCAAAGCCAAAACTAAGGTGTATACAAGTCATACATGCTCCAAAACTTCACAGACATATGCTAGTACATGTAGCAGTCCATATGGGCACAAATCAATGCATAACCAGCAAGTACAAGTGTCAAAACTCATGTTCACAGGTTGCAGTCAGCAAATGTTCATCAAAACAAAAGGTATCTTAGTCCAAAACCTCCTCAAGATGTCTTCTACATATGCCACCATACATGAGAATTAATGCATAAACCTGTTAGCTCCCAATAGTGTCCCATCTTCAAGAGCCAATGTTATATAGTGCATTTACTATTCATAGCCATCTAAGACCATGTCAAGACATTTGTTTCAGTCCAAGACATTTTCATTCAATTCCCTTCTTGATCCACAAGACATTTGCAGGCCATATACCAAGTCATACAGTAGACATAAGCTAACCAAAGTCATCTAATGTTCCAAGACCATTAAGTGCTTGCTACCCACAAATTTTGATAGTTTTCCAGTTAGAAAAAAAAAACTCTTAGATTTGAGTATTTTGACTAAATATTCCAACTCATAAGTATTACAACCAATACATATGTCTATATGAGCATATCTGTGCTCCAATGAAGCCTTCCAAGCATGTCAAAAAGCTCTGGGTTCTTTCCAATGCCAAGTAAGTGATGTATACTCTCTGTGTACAATAGTTCAAGCTGTATTTTAGATCTATAATTCCATGTTATAGCTCATGGATGAGCTCCCACAAAGGCATTTTCTTAGCACACCCTTCAAGTACCTTCTGAGGTGTGCATTCAAGCTCTATGCCACTTGACAAGTGCTCCACACGATGATTTTGTAGCCAACATTCAAATCTGTCTAGTAGGCACAACTGGCATGATCAACACTATGGTGCTTAAACAAGCCTTAGAAGACTCCCCAACAAGTCATGACCAACACTTGAACAAATGGGACCACAATGAACCAATGCCTACCTTTCTACAAGAACAATGGCAGGCTGCCTGTGCTTCAAAATGCCTTGATCTTCACTTTCTTCAAGTCTTCTTCACTGCTTTCTACTCCAGAGAGCCCACCTAGCATGACTCTGATACCATATTGGAAGAGAGGGAGAGACAAAGAGTGGAGTAGAACCATGAGTCTTCATCTCATCTTCATTGTCTTCTCATTATTCATTCACTTAGTCACACACTGAAAGAGAGAGTTACACAAGGTTTGACTAACCATCATCTAACTATGACTAAGTCAAGTCTATTGACTTATTCAATGACACACACATGTACAACTATATCCAGCTAATGTCGGCAAGTCACACAGACATAAAGAGAGACGGGGTAGAGCTTTATATCCAACAAACCCTCATATATGTGGCATCATGAGGGTGTAAACCTGAGATGTGCCTCAATGTTGTATCCATTAGGGCCAAAAATGCTTCAAAAAAGGAACTTGTAAGAAACTAATTAAGTTGCTAATTAGTTGAGATTTTAGAAGAATGAAACCGCAAAATTTGGTTACTCATATGTGATTAATGAGAGAATATTGAATTCACTGAAGAGGTTAGCCATTAATTGTCCCTCATCTTTAATTTATGTCAGGGTCATCTTTTAGACTGTTTTTGTCTTTGAACTTGGGAGAATTTGTATTTTTGAGGAATGCCCACCTATATCGCATTTGTCTACTCCCGCGTCTTCTTTTCACATGCTCTTTCTCCATTCTCTTTCTTCATTCTCTTCTTTGTGCTCACTTTCTTATCACTATGAGATTCATTTGTCGTTGATTTGCTAAAATGTTTAGCAATACCTCTGCAAGTAATACAGATGCGAGCACATGCAAGTACAAACTTACCATCCAACTAGATCAAATTTATTTATCTTGGAAAAGTGTACATCGTCGAGTACTAATAGATGAGATGGAGGCCAACAGATTGAGAACTCAAGGAAAGAAACATATAGATCTGTGGGGGGATGGAAATATTTATCACAAGGATCCTTCAACTATAGGTAAACCTCCTAAATTTTTTAATATTCATGACTACGTGAGATCTGTTGGGGAAGGTTATAATGGGATACTTGGCTATTGTAAAAGGTTCTACTCTACATCTTACACATACATGGCTCAAATGAATGAAATGAGAAAAGCATTATTTATTGCATAGACAAGCATTTATGAGCTTACAAATAAGATTGACATTCTGGAAAATGCTAATAAGTCATTACAAGCCAAGCTAGCACACTTAAATAGAATTCAGAGAGAGAAAGAGAGCATTAAAAAATATAACTAGCTTGTGTGAAAGAGTAAAGAAAAGAATATTGAATCTTGCAAAGAAATATGTCTCTAACATGTCAGGCAGTAATATTCGAGAGAGTGAGCTGAGAATCAGTCTTTTAAAAGAGACCATGAATAAGAATGATATTTTGAGGATTCTTAAGTCACCTCAGAATATGGATTTGAGAGGCCCAACTCTCAAAGAATTGGTCAATGACTTAAAGGACATAGTAAAACCAAATGAAATGGTAGAGACATGTGATACTATGGGCATTAGTGGAAAAGGTTATCGTGCTATCTCAAGATTATGGTTTAAAAATCTAAAATGTAATAGAATAAATGCATTTGGGTTGCCTCGAGTCCTTAGAGTATCGCTTGCAAAGGATTGCCATGAATTGTAAGATTCCACAAGTTTTTGGAGAATACATTCATATTGAAGCATCTATGCCATACAGAAAGACAAAAATAAAATCTAGTTTTGAATACAATGTGTTTAACAATATATGGGTTGATCTAAGAAGAGTGCAGATTGCAATGGTTCACGTATATAGACTCATGTTAGAGGAATGTCATGGTGTTTTGAAGTTTTCCTTCAAGTTAGATGAAGCACATATTCAAAAAGAACAAAAGATGGAAAGAGTCAGCATTTGTATCATGAAGAGGGTATTGGAATATAGCAATGGTGGGGGTCAAGAACTAGTGCATAAGTTCCAGTCTGATATGGAGATTTGGTGGGTTGGTGCAGCTCAGGTACCAATTCAAAATCATCAAACACTGAAATGGTTGTTCACTCATACATGCATTCCAAACATTATTAAGTCTCAAAGTGAAGGAGAAATGTTGGTTGTTGATGGGGTTGGTAATTTTAATGTGGAATGGCAAATGAGCATTGACTTAAAAACTATCAAATGTATGCTTGGAATATGTAATGGGGCAAATGCAAAATATCCTTATATTTATTACATGGAAAGTGTTGGGTCTAAAGATTTGAGCAACTTGCATCCCTACAAGAAGAGTCCCAACTAGAGACTCTATAGATTTGAGTAAAAATAAAAACAAGGAAGTTTGGGCAACATCTAGTTTGCCAGAAATATATGTTTCTTGCTCAAGGTCCAAACATTCCTCTACTTCCTTGTCATTTTCTACCTCGTCCAAATAGCAAAATCTGGAATATTTTGGACCCTCTAATTGTTGTTCATCAGATTTAATAGGATATTTAACAAGAGTATATGCAATGAATGCATCTATATTTGACATTAACCTGCATTTCCTAGAATGAGTAGAACAAAACAAATCTGAGGTACAAAACCTGTCAAGAGAATGAGATATACACTTTCTTGAAAGCAAATCCTTCTCTAAAAGGTGAGCTCCCAATAGGTATGTGAATATATTCCTTTGCATCCTTTTCAACCACCAAAAATGCAAGACCTTCAAACAGTAGCAAACTTCTCTAGAAAAAACTTCTTGCATGAGTTCAAGACATGGCCAATATCCCAGTCAAGGTTGAAAATATCCTTTGCAGTTCCGTAGTAAGATAACTCCATGCCATTCTGATCTAAGTTAATCCAGGAATCCTAATGGTGAATTGCCTTTGACTGGTGGATTCTTTCATGCATTCCCACACTTGCTGCTGAACAAGGGGAGGAAGTAGTGGGAATTACAGGGGAGAAGGAAGGACAACCAGAAGCCCTTGACCTTGATGACAATCTTCCTCTTTTCTTATTAAGGGTGACCTACTCTTGGGAGCCTGCAACATCCTTTGGTTCATACATGAGTGAAAGCATGATACGGTGCAAAACTGTGCACTCAACCTCATGAATAATGCCTCATTGATTTTTATGTGGGGATCTGTCAAGAATCCCGTGGTGGGGAGACTTGCTTGAGTTGCTGGGCCAAACACACATTGTATGCACACGAGGAAGCTCACTCACAAACATTAGAAGAGAGATGGAGGACAAAACGTTTTCTTGTCGATTTCTTCTTCTTCTTCCACACATATACAATGTACACAAAGTATAGATAAGATACAACATAAAGAAAAATGCCCTACTAAGTCAAATAGTGCATATCAGACTACACTAATCGATTGGCGCTATTTCTTTGCCAGCTGTAGGTAGGTGTAACAAACTAAATATAATAAGTGATAAGTCACTGGCCATGTGAGTATCATAATGACCACCAACGTGCTAAGTCTAGATGTGCAGATCCATCTAGCTAGGCAGTCCATCATCAATGTTCGTACGTGTTGAGATTGCCATCTCAACACTCCCCCTCAAGCTCAACTCTATCTCTCTCAAACTCCAAGTAAGCTGCAAAACTTTCAAAGCTTCTCTACAACCAATGCATTTGTGAAAATGTCAGCTATCTGATTTTGTGTGTTTACATATACCAAGTCAATCTCTCCTGCAAGTACCTTCTCTCTCACAAAGTGGTAGTGGACATCAATGTGTTTTTTCCTAGCATGGAACATTGGATTTCTACCTAACTATATGCTACTCATGTTGTCACAATGAATGACAATTGGACCATCTCCTTGCACATCCAAATCACCTAATAACTTTTGCAGTCATATTGCCTCACATGCTACCATAGCAACACCTCTATACTCAGCCTTTGTACTCGATAAAGCAACTGTAGGTTGCTTTTTGCTGCTCCATGTAACTGTTGCACTACCAACAAAGGAAAACATGAATCCACTAGTGGATCTTCTGTCTGACATGCTACCAGCCCAATCTATATCTATGTATCCAAAGACTTGTACATTCTTACCTGCCTCATAAAAAAGTCCATAATGTAAAATGGACTTCACATATCTCAATATACGTCTAACTGCATCCAAATGAGGCTTTCTAGGCATCTTCATAAACTGGCTGAAAAGGCCAATAACATAGCTCAAGTTTGGCCTTTTGATAGTCATGTAAATCAAACTCCCTACTAACCTCTTGAACATAGTAGGGTCTTCTATCTCATCCCCAACGTTGTCACTCAACTTCACATTTTGCTCCAATGGTACTAAAAGAGGCTTACATGCTGTCATACCATACTTGGATAACATATCCAAGCCATACTACCTCTGGGATAGCCATATACCATCATCACATCTTATCACCTCAATACCAAGAAAGTATCTTAGCTCACCCAAATCCTTCATCTCAAACTTATTCTTTAAGAAGTCCTTAACTTCAGCAATCACATTGTCACTATCACCTGTAATAATCAAGTCATCCACATAAATGACTATGATGACCAAACCTGCATCTCCCTTTCTCACATAAAGTGAGTGATCATCATCAAAAATACAAAATCCAATATTGACAAGATACTCTCCAATCTTGTCAGACCATGCTCTAGGTTCTTGCTTTAGCCCATAGAGCGCCTTCTTTAACCTGCACACATATGTGGGATGCTCTAAATCCTCATAACCTGCTGGCTGCTCCATATACACTTCTTCTTGCAATTCACTATGCAAGAAGGCATTCTTAACATCTATTTGATACAAATTCCAACCTTTCACTACTGCCAAGGCAATCATGCATCTAGCAATTGACATCCTAGCAACTAGATTGAATGTCTCTTCATAATCTATGCCATATGTTTGAGCATAGCCTTTTGCAACCAGCCTAGTCTTATACCTGCTAATGGAACCATCTGTATTATGTTTGACTTTGTAAACCCACTTATAGCCAATAGTTTTCTTACCCTTAGACAAGGGTACCAAATCCTAAGTTTTATTGGCTTCTAATGTAGCCATCTCCTCATCCATTGCTGCATCCCAATGAGCATGACCAACAGCATCCTCAAAACAAGTGGGCTCAACATCCTCAACTAGCTTCACCGTATAAGCATAATGGTGAGGTGCATAACCTTCAAAACCGAATCTTTTAATAGGGTATCTGACCCTGCTAGACTTGTGTACCATTGGATCACTCAATGGAACCTTTACATTACTGTGAGCTCTCTATACACCTGATGTCGTGACTAAAGGAATACCAAGCTCATCATCCAAACTCTCTGAACCACTAGAATCTTCATCAAATCCCAAATGACTAGTAGATGCATCATTACCATCTAGCATTTTCTTCTTTCCTTTATCTTTGCCTGCAACACTTATAGATCCACCTGAAGATGTGGGGCTACTCCTTAGTCTCCCAGACCAAAGGCTCACTGTAGGTGTAGTACCAGATGATGTTTCTGGTCCACTAAGAATCTGTGATTCTTTTTTATCTTTTTGCACATAGCTATCATGATCATTATCATCATCTAATACATCACTAGAGCAAGTGCATACCAACTGCTCATCTCATAAAAAATAACATCCTTTCTCACTCTGAACTCACTTGTGACAGGGTTAAAACAACTATACCCTTTCTGCTCTAAAGAGTATCCAATAAAAATACATTTTTTAGCCTTTGGATCAAGCTTCTTCCGTAGCTCATCTAGCACATGAACATATGCAACATAGTCAAATACCTTCAAGTGTGATACATCGGGCTTCTTGATAGTAAAGCATTCTTCAGGAGTCATCTCATCATGAATTGTAGCTGTGGCGGTTCTGTTCATAATATAGATAGCAGTATGAACATCTTAAGACCAAAAATGTTTTGGCATATTCTTTTTAGCCATTAACGCCCGTGCAACTTCTGCAATATGCATATTTTTTCTTTATGAAACCCCATTTTGTTATGGGATATACATGTAAGTAAATTGCCTCTTTATCCCATGAGTCCTCAAGAAGCCACTAAACTTATTAGAGAGGTACTCTTCCCCTCCATTTGATCTCAAGCACTTCACTTTCAAGCATGTTTCTGTTTCAACAGCTGCCTTGAAAGATTTAAAGTGCTCAAATACATCACTCTTTTCCTTCATGAAATATACCCATCGCTTCCTTGAACAATCATTAATAAATGTGACAAAGTATTTGCTACCACTAAGAGATACATTCTGTGTAGGCCCCCAAACATCTATATGCACTACATCAAGTATTTTTATGCTCACTTCTGTATCATGCGAGAAGGGCTATCTTGCCTACTTACCAAAATGTCATGCTTCATAGACTTTATGAAATTCCACAACTCTAAAGGAAGGAAACCCTATAACCAATCCTCTGGATTGCATTAATTTCAACCTTTGTACATTTGCATGTCTAGTACATTTATGCCATATTTCAATGTCTGCAACCACTCCTTTTCCTTTAACATACATTGCAGCATCCATTGCAGGAATTCCAACATCTAAAGTGAACATGTGGCCAACTCTACTTCCTTTTGCAACCAACCTACACTTATTGTTAAAGTCTTCTACAAAACAACCTTTTGTATTGAATTGGACCTCCAAACCTTGCTCTACCATTTGGCCAACAGACACTAGATTCTTCATGATTGAAGGCACATGTAATACATTTGTAAGACTCTTTTTTTGGACATCATGCAAGGACAAGAGAATCTTTTCAATATGTGAAATTGGGTGGCATGAATCATCACCCGTTTGCACATAACCTGGATTTCGTAAATCTTGCATCTCTCCTAACTATTCAATATGACTGGTCATATGATTAGATGTACCTGAACTCACATACCATACATCATCATGTCTCCCCTTTCTTGTAATTGCATTCATCATGTGCTACGTAACAAATAGACACTCATTTTTGTCTTCATTGTGTCATGAAGACGATGCATAATTTCCTTACTGCAATTTACCACTGCGAATATCATGCTTCTTAGCATAACAATGGGCTACAATATAACCTGTTTTGCCACAATAATGGCAAACAATAGCAGAATTTCTAGAACCTTTGTTTTATCATCCACCTCTTCCTCTACAACTCCCTCTCTAAAGTTTTCTTGGCCTCCTAAAACCTGCATTTCACCAAATTGCTAATTGAACCTGTTTTGCTAGTTATCATTAGCATGTCCCATACCATAGCCTCTCCAAGAGAATCTACCACGTCCCCTTCTTGAACTTGAGTAAAATGCTTGGACATGTTCACTGTTTCTTTCAGACGAGTCACCCTGCATATTGATCTCTTCAGTAATCATGAGAGAGACCAGCTCATCAAAGTCTAGAAATGGCTTTCGTACATATATTGAAGTAACAAATGATTTTCATGCCTTCTCATTATTAAGGCCACTCAAAGTGGATGAAACCAAATCATCATCATCAGGCATTGCATCAATCACTGCTAAAGCATGTGCAATGCTCCTCACCTTTAAAACATACTAATTGATACACATTTTTTGTTTCTTCAAGGTACTCAACTCTTGTGTGAGTTGAATCTTTCGTACCTTTGTATTTACTAAAAACATGTTCTCAAAAATTGTCCAAGCTGCATGTGAAGTTTTTGCATTCTTGATATGTCCCAACATCGTATTATCAATGATTGTAGATAGCCAGTACATCACCTTTTTGTCTTTTGCATTCCATTCTTTTCATGCTTTTAATTCATTTACAGTTAGGGATACCCAACTCTGGCTCCTTTTCTTCACCTGAAACAAATATGAGGCTATGCAAATAACGACGGTACCTAGAGCAAAAAAAACGCGGGCCGAAACCCGAGTGCGTCATTTTTTGGGCATTCACGAAAGAGAGAGCGAGAGGGAGAGTGACCATCTTGCTGAGAGGGAGAGAAAGAAGGCTTCTCACCACCGCCGCTGCCGCCGCCATTCACAAAGAAGAGGAGGATCTAGTGTACGGAGGGCGAAGAGGAGCGCCGTCATGAAGACGAGCTGCCAAACCCTTCTTTGAGTGTTTACGGTGAGTGCATTGTCCATTCTTGCTTTGCTTTTGTGTTTTCTCTCTCTCTCTCTCTTACTTTTTTTTGGTATAATTTGTGTGTATTGAGAGAGGGAGAGGAAATGAGAGAGAAAGAGAAGGAGAGGGAGAGGGAGGGAGAGGAAATGAGAGAGAGAGAGGGAGGGAGAAGGAGAGGGAGGGAGATGGAGCTTTCTCTCTCTCTTTTACTTGTTTTTGGTATAATCCGTGTGTATTGAGAGAGGGAGAGGAAATGAGAGAGAAAGAGAGGGAGAGGGAGGGAGAGGAAATGAGAGAAAAAGAGAGGGGAAGGGAGAGGAAATGAGAGAGGGAGAGGGAGAGGGAAACATTGAAAGAGAGAGAGAGAGGGAGAGGTAGGGAGAGGGAGAGGGAAACATTGAAAGAGAGAAAGAGAGGGAGAGTGAGGGAGAGGAAATGAGAGAAAAAGAGAGGGGGAGGGAGAGGAAATGAGAGAGGGAGAGGGAGAGGGAAACATTGAAAGAGAGAGAGAGAGGGAGAGGTAGGGAGAGGGAGAGGGAAACATTGAAAGAGAAAGAGAGGGAGAGGGAGGGAGAGAGAAACAGAGGAGGAGGGAGAGGAAAAGAGAGAAAAAACATTAAACATAATAGGGAAAGAGAGAAAGAGAGGGTGAGGGTGAGGGAGGGTGAGAGAGGGAGAGGAAGAGAGCAAAAGGAAATGAGAGAGGGAGAGGAGAGAGAACAAATGAGAGAAGGAGAGGAGAGAGAAAAAGAGAGAAAAGATGTTAAAGATAATAGGGAAAGAGAGAAAGAGAGGGTGAGGGAGGGAGAGGAAGAGAGAAAAAGAAATGAGAGAGGGAGAGGAGAGAGAAAAAGAGAGAAAAAACATTAAACATAATAGGGGAAGAGAGAAAGAGAGGGAGAGGGTGAGGGAGGGAGAGGGTGAGAGGAAGGGAGGAAGAGGGTGAGGGAGGGAGAAGAAATGAGAGAGGGAGAGGAAGAGAGCAAAAGGAAATGAGAGAGGGAGAGGAGAGAAAAAAAATGAGAGAAGGAGAGGAGAGAGAAAATATGTTAAACATAAAAATTTTCCCCTGTTACCGTCATTATTAGCATCGCAAATTTACATGCACGGGTCATTATTTGTGTCGTTATTAGCATCACAAAGCGTCATTATCAGCGTCGCTATTTGCGTCGGTATCGCATGCACGAGTCGTTATTTGTGTCGTTATTAGCATCGCAGAGCGTCGTTATCAGCATCGCTATTTGCGTTGGTATCAATGATAGCGTCGTTATTTGTGTTGTTATTAGCATCGCAGAGCGTCGTTATCAGCGTCGCTATTTGCGTCAGTATCGCTTATTTGTGTCGTTATTAGCATCGCAGAGCGTTGTTATCAGCGTCGCTATTTGTGTTGGTATTTGTGTCGTTATTAGCATCGCAGAGCATCGTTATCAGCGTCGCTATTTGTGTCGGTATCGCTGATACCGACTGTTCTATGGCATTGCCAATAACGATGCTTTTTGTGACGACGGGGGAAAATTTTATTATTTACATTTTCGTTGCTTCGGTATAATCTCTATATCTTGTAGTGCTTTGAGGAAGTTCGTCACACTAAACTTCCATGAAGGGTAGTTGTTCTTGTCGAGCTTCTCAATAATGGGATTTCCACTGTTCTCTGCCATTATCACAAAATAGGATACTTCACAACAAGCTAGTCTTATGCAGCCTTTCACAACAAGTGCACAGCAATACACCAAGCAACCTTTTTCATTGATTGCTCAATAGTACATGTTATCTACAACCTGTTTGCAGATGAACCTTATGTTTTCTTCTTGGAAAACACCTCAAAAATTACAGATTCGAAATTTGTAACCTGTGCATCCACTTTCGGTCAATACAGACGAAATCATAGTGTACCCTAAAACTGCTATCCGTAATCTTGCGGCTCTAAAACGGGGCTTGAAACAGCCTTCAAAGTCAGCGTGATGGGGAGACTTGCTTGAGCTGCTATGCCAAACACACACTGTATGCAAAAGAGGAAGCTCACTCAAGAACACAAGAAGAGAGATGGAGACCAACAGTGCAAAAGAGACTACACTAATCGACTGGCGATATAACTTTGCCAATTGTAGGCAGGTGTAACAAACTAAATATAATAAATGATAAGTTAGTGGCCATGTGAGTATCATAATGACCACCAATGTACTAAGTGTAGATATGCGGACCCATCTAGCCAGGCGGTCCATTATCAATGTCTGCACGTGTTGAGCTTGCCATCTCAACAAGATCCACGATATGGTGCGAAAGTGTGCATCCGACCTCACAAACAATGCCTCCTCATCACTTCGTATGGGAGGATCCACCATATGTCGCGAAAGGGTGCACTTCACCTCGTGAACAATGCCTCCTCACTTCGTATCAAGGAGTGCACATAACGGCACAAATCGACAAATTGTTAAAAAGTAGAAAAGCACGATACAGTACAAAAACAAATGTAAAACAGCAAGAGGAGCTCAAATCTAGTTAGGCTTGATAATTTTCCAAAAAAACCATAAATGTCTAATTATGTGAATATATAGACAAGAACAAGGATTTTCCATGTGGACAGCCACATGGATGGCCCTCCCAAACCCCATCCAATTTGCCTAACCCATAAGTATAAAAGACCAATGCCATCTTACATGGCTCACTTTTTGCATCCATGACCGCGAAAGATGATACTGAGTGAGTGACCACTTGCACTGCCAATACTCTTCAACCATCATGTCGTATCGATTAATCTTGTTTCAAGCTTGGCTCAAAAAACTGTGCTTTCTAGGATCTAGAACAAATATACAATGCGAATATGCTCGATGTGTTATCTTGGTATGCCTTATAAGTCACATTCTATCAGTAGTTAGGGTGCGAATACACAAAAATGTTGAGCCCAATGAGTGTTGCTTCGCATCATATCTATCATTTACATAAACATCGAGCCAAATGAGTGTCAAGATTGTGGGAGAGAAGGAAGGAGTCTCACTTGTAGCTTTCTTGCTTGCACAATGAGGGAATACACACAAGGGTGGAGGCTGAAAAAAGTTTTCTTCTTCTTAGTTGTGTAAGCCAAAAGAACTCTGGTACATAGAAATAGAAGAACCCTATATATGTGTCTCAAACCAAACTCAACTAACTAAGGTGGCATACTAACTGAGCCACGAACTAGAGTAGATAAGGATAGCTATCATCTAGCTATTATTCATGGGCGGTGTACCAACTGCATCTGCAAACTGACAAGTCGATGACATAAATGCACAACGGTCACCTTGGCATATCACGAGTGGAGCTCGATATCTCAACACTCCCCCTCGAGCTCAATCCCAATTCTTGCACACCAAGCAGGTCTCTGAACTTGCACAGCTTCTTTGCACCCAATGCCTTCGTGAATATGTCAGCTACCTGATCCTCTGTGCTGACATAAACTAGATCAATAAGACCTAGTAAAACCCTCTCCCGCACATAGTGATAATGCACCTCAATGTGCTTTGTTCTAGCATGATAGACTGGGTTATTTGCCAAGTGTATACTACTCATGTTGTCACAATAAATGACAACTGGCCCATCTACACATACACACACACAAGACACATTTGTATGTTATGAATTTATATATTCTCTCTCTCTCCCTCTCACTCACTCACACACACACACACACACACACACACACACACACACACACACACTCTCTCTCTCTCTCTCTCTCTCTCTCTCTCTCTCTCTCTCTCTCTCTCTCTCTCTATCAATCAATCATTGGCATGAGTTCCAGTAGAACAATGGCACAACGCACTAGGAGAATATATGTTAACTAATAGTAAGAAATGTAAGCTAGCCTTAGCACGAATCATCAAGAGGAAAATAGGTGTGAAGCACTTGGTATTATGTATAAGCTTAATAGTTGAGCCATGTAGATATTTTTACTTTTTAGATTTTGTAAATCCTTAAAATAACACATCCGTGAGTGTCAATCTATTGGCCCCTTATTGTTACTCTTTTGTGAACCTTTCATTTGTAACTAAATTTACTTGATAAACATATCAAAATTCCCCAAAGTTTCTATTTTTGAGCTTTACAATATATATGGAACATTTTACACCCAATCTTTATCATGCCCAAAGTTACTTTTTTTTTTGTGGACAAAACCATTGTTTGAAGCTAGAAAAGGAGAGCATTACACATCTTACATCTTCTACAATTATTATTGAAGCTTTTGGGGGAGGGGCCACATGTCTCTTTTTTGCCCCTTCTCCAAAAAAATTTAGGGGTTCCCATGTGGCACCCCTAGCCTCCCCCTCTTCTTCTCTCTCTCTCTCTCTTCCTCTCTCTGTTCTTTGAGTGATTGCTTATGGCCTCTCTCTCTCTCTCTCTCTCTCTCTCTCTCTCTCTCTCTCTCTCTCTCTCTCTCTCTCTCTCTCTCTCTCTCTATCTCTATCTATCATTGGCATGAGTTCTAGTAGAACAATGGCACAACACACTAGGAGAATATATGTTAACTAATAGTAAGAAATGTAAGCTAGCCTTAGCACAAAGCATCAAGAGGAAACTAGGTGTGAAGCACTTGGTATTATGTATAAGCTTAATAGCTGAGCCATGTAGATATTTTTACTTTTTAGATTTTGTAAATCCTTAAAATAACACATCCGTGAGTGTCAGTCTATTGGTCCCTTATTGTTACTCTTTTGTGAACCTTTCATTTGTAACTAAATTTACTTGATAAACATATCAAAATTCCCCAAAGTTTCTTTTTTTGAGCTTTACAATATATATGGAACATTTTACACCCAATCTTTATCATGCCCAAAGTTACTTTTTTTTTGTGTGGACAAAACCATTGTTTGAAGCTAGAAAAAGAGAGCATTACACATCTTACATCTTCTACAATTATTATTGAATCTTTTGGGGGAGGGGCCACATGTCTCTTTTTTGCCCCTCCTCCAAAAAAATTTAGGGGTTCCCATGTGGCACCCCTAGCCTCCCCCTCTTCTTCTCTCTCTCTGTCTTCCTCTCTCCGTTCTTTGAGTGATTGCTTATGGCCTTTCTCTCTCTCTCTCTCTCTCTCTCTCTCTCTCTCTCTCTCTCTCTCTCTCTCTCTCTCTCTCTCTCTCTCTCTCTCTCTCTCTCTCTCTCTCTCTCTCATTGGCATGAGTTCCAGTAGAACAATGGCACAACGCACTAGGAGAATATATGTTAACTAATAGTAAGAAATGTAAGCTAGCCTTAGCACAAAGCATCAAGAGGAAACTAGGTGTGAAGCACTTGGTATTATGTATAAGCTTAATAGTTGAGCCATGTAGATATTTTTACTTTTTAGATTTTGTAAATCCTTAAAATAACTCATCCGTGAGTGTCAGTCTATTGGCCCCTTATTGTTACTCTTTTGTGAACCTTTCATTTGTAACTAAATTTACTTGATAAACATATCAAAATTCCCCAAAGTTTCTATTTTTGAGCTTTACAATATATATGGAACATTTTACACCCGATCTTTATCATGCCCTTTTTTTTTTTTTTTTTTTGTGGACAAAACCATTGTTTGAAGCTAGAAAAAGAGAGCATTACACATCTTACATCTTCTACAATTATTATTGAAGCTTTTGGGGAAGGGGCCACATGTCTCTTTTTTTCCCCTCCTCCAAAACATTTTAGGGGTTCCCATGTGGCACCCCTAGCCTCCCCCTCTTCTTCTCTCTCTCTCTCTTCCTCTCTTTGTTCTTTGAGTGATTGCTTATGGCCTCTCTCTCTCTCTCTCTCTCTCTCTCTCTCTCTCTCTCTCTAATCATTCGAGAGGGTCCATATGCTTTATTGATGCTTATTTTTCAACCCATGAACTGATGCTTGCTTACCCCATTAGTAGCATCTTTCAATCCATGAATGTGTCACGTTAAAGTGCAACTTCAATTATGGAGAGTATAATGGTATTAATCCAAAGGCTATGGTGATTATGGAGACCTACATGTACATGGGAATTAAGCTTTTTTTTTTGCTTATGTTTAATAGTCTTATGTATAATAATAACATTGTCCATGATCTCTCAATCCCTTTGAGAATTATTATATCTAATGTAGTACTAAATCATGTATTACAAGGCTAAATGAGCTAATGTGGCATGGCTAATGTTAGGGCCAAAACGCTTCAAAAAATGGCACTTGTAAGGAAATGATTAAGTTGCTAATTAGCTAAGGTTTTAGAATGAATCCTTCAAATTTGGCCATTCAGATGTGATTAATGAGATAGGAGCTTAACTCATGTCAAAGGTCACTTTTTGGCTATGCTTCTTTCTTTTTGAATGGTTAAATGTAGTGCTATCACATTTTTTCACCAAAATCACATTTGTTTTTTGGTCTACAGTCATTTGAATCATCATTCTCTTGTCTTCTCTTTATTTCTTAGTTCTCTAGAAAGATTATACTTTGCCATAAATTTTCTCACCAAGATCACATATGTTTCTTACCGCTAGTTTGCTCAGGTCTCCCTTTGTCTCCTTTCACAAACCATTGAGAAGATGATCAACAATCAAAAGAGTCTCTATCCAAAGGACCATGCCACTTACTTGTTGACTTAGCTATAGAGATATGGGTCTTCATGGACACACTGAGCGCACACTTTATATATGCAAAGATGGGGATAATATCTTGATTCTCATTCTTTATGTGGATGATATGTTCTTAACTAGACCTAATGAAACATAGATTTCAACCTTGGAGACTGGATTGTAGCATGCTTTTGATGTCACACATCTTGACCACTTTTACTACTATCTTAGAATACAGTTTATTGTAGTTGATGGGGGCATTGTTTTATGATAGTCTAAGTACATTGGGCAGCTCCTTGAGCATTTTTAGAAGCAAGGCCCATCAGTTTTCAAACCTGACTGGGTTGGGACATCCAAGCTGTATCTTTACTTTTTTGCCCAAGTCATCTATTTTGTAATATTCTATTTCAATTGAATCCATGATTTTTCTTGCATCTCTTCAATTTGATTTATAAGAAAATGGTTGAAAGAGACTCATGATGTTGATCAAGTGAAAAGATTCACCTTGATCTTGGCACTTACAAATAAAATATCTTCATTATATTGTATTGTAATGTCAACTTTTTAGCAAGGTTCACTAATGGATAAGAAGGGTGACATATTATGATTAGAAAAAAGAAAGTAATTTGATTTCTAGGAGATAGAAATATTGATTCAAAAAACCTTACTAGTAGGGTTCCTTTTAGTGGTTCATATTCACCAATTGGCTAAAATTTTATATATTTACAATTTAGTTTTTGAAAGTTAAGTAGGTTGAGTTTTAACTTAGTGATTTTTTATTCACCCACATTTCTAAGCTATATGGATGTTTTGAAGGCTCTTTTTCCATTTGTGTGATAAAAATTAAAGAAAATGGCTAATTCACCCCAATGTTTATAAGTTTTGGGGCATATATAGAAACATTCGCCACATTATTATACACTTAAGGTTTATATATATATTGAGATTAATAGTAGAAACATTCTAATATTTTACGAGAAGACCACACTAAATGTTAAGATATGGATAGCTTTATCGATAAAAAGATAATGGATAGTCCAATATTCTTAGACTAGACACCTTAAGAGTAAGAAAATATCACACTAAATGTTAAGATAAGGATAGCTTTATTGATAAAAAGACAAGGGATAGTCTAATATTCTTGTAGTGAGCATCTTAAGAGAGAATCTAAATTGGAAAAAAGATAGATGATTGGGGTTTGTAGAGATATTGTTGGCCATATGTAAAAGACATCCTCAAATAGAGCTCATACACTATTTAGAAATCTAGTTAAGCTTATAACTTATGATACATGCATTGGCCATCATTGCTCCTATAAAGATTTTGAGATATTTGTGTTTCAACTACATTACATTATTAACTTTTTTTAAAAAATACCACAATTTAGTTCATGTATCATTGCAAGTCAATTCATAACACACACAGGCACATATATACCTCTCTCTCACTCTCTCGCTCGCTCTCTCTCTCTCTCTCTCTCTCTCTCTCTCTCTCTCTCTCTCTCTCTCTCTCTCTCTCTCTGTGCACACCACACATTGCAATTGTATTGAATGGGATACACGAGAACTAAGGGTTAAGTACACAATCACACTAACTGTGGTATAAAAGTTGTAAAAGACCCAATTTAGGGCATCCATGTACAATCAAGAACTGATTGATCACCTTCTTCCTCAACTTCCATGGCTTCCTTCTTCTTTCTTCCCTCTTTCCTACCTTTCTCTCTTTCTCTCTCTTTAGCTCATTCTACTATTTCCTCTCAGTCTCATTCATTACAAGTGGTATCAAAGCTTCAAAATTTTGTCATTTTTTCATTTTGTTTTTCTTTATCTAGTTCCCTTTTCAAATTTGAAAACCCTAGTTAACCAAGTAGCATGTACATGTATAGCAAGGAGAACTATATTTAGTGACATCTTTCTTGAAGGCAAGTATGAGCTATGGCAAGAGGTTATGGCATATTTGGAAGTAAAATGGTTAATTTAGCAAGTCTTCAATCTTTCCCATTAAACTTTTAAGAGCCTAAAGACAAAGTTGAAGGCTTAGGAGAGTTAGAAGAGGGCAAAACCCCATTGATTTTTTGCTCCAAACCTTCTTTCTCTCTTCCCTTGCAAGGCACCATGGTTGCTAGGCCCAAGAACTCTCAAGATATTTACTCGCACTCCTTCAAGACATCAACCACCACTTGCACTTGGTCCCTTGCATTTGCAGCTTCAAATTGAGTAGCACTTTGCTCGCTTTTAGCCTTTTATGGCCCTTTAGATAGCCCTTGTATTTTCCGGTGCAAATCATTCTAGTTGATGACATGCTCCTCTTTCACCTCTCCTCATCTGTGACCAATCTTTCCATTGGCTTCCCAAGTTTTCTACCCAATTGATTGGGACTCTTGATCAGGATCTTGGCCTCTCTCCCTCACCATTTGAGCCCCTCGAGGGTTTAAAAATGGTATTTTAAAAATACCTTATTTTAAATCCACATGATGCATACATATATTCATGAGTGACCTGCCCATGTTGACCTCTCACAAGCTAGAAACCCTACTGCATAGTAGTGAACTATTTTGGGTAGAAATTGAAGCTTAGCTTGGGCTCTTAAATCTACAAAACCTCTTCAATCTCAACCCCCAAGAGGTTCTTTAGCCATTCTTGGCCCCACCCACTCAAATTGAAGACATACAGCTCAAGTCACAAAGAAATCTTATAAGCAACCATGAAACCACCACTTGAAGCTTTCAATTCTTAAAGAGCAAGCTCCAGATTAAGCATGAGAGCCCCCCCCCCCCCCCCCCCCCACCATCAAAGCAAGTACTAAACTCTTGAAGATTGTACCTATTGGAGTGCTTTGCTTTCTTGGGCTCACTTAATGGAGGACTTTGATCATTTGGGGATCATGCTTCATCCATCTACTTCAAGCACCAAAGAGGTATGTTAATTCAACCTTAATCTCTCATTTTAATCCACTTGCTGAGCTTAGACACTTTTTTTGGAGAGATTAAGGATGCATATTGCCTTATTATTAGAGTCCTTCACTGAATGCATGCTACTCCCATTGAATCAATAGCTCACTTGCTCTCCATATGCTTTTCAATGCATCATGTAGAATCTTCCCCATTGGTTATTGTTGAACCTAACACTTATCTTGTCATGTGTGTGTTGAAATTGATCCGAAGAGGATAATAAGACATTGTAAAAGGGTAAGTGGCAACCAGTAAGTCATGTATTGCCAAGGTAAGTCCCCCATCCAAGCTCTTGTCCAACTTTTACATCTCATGACAAGGCCCAATGTTTATTTTCCAATGCATCTCATGCTGGTTGAATAATTAAAATGTCTACAATGTATACTTTGGTTGAGGAAAAAGGTCAATGCTAGGTGATGTGGTAAGCAAAAAAGACAGATGACCCTCCCTTACCACCTAAGATATTGAATGGGTACACAACCCTAACTTTGTCCACCTCTCGATGATCCAAATCTTGATACTTATATGCTGGTATAGGTTCACTCCTTGATCACACCATCCCTGATAAGATATCACCCCTAAAATGAGGCACTTTCATTGATCAAGACAATCATATATGGTACTTGACATGTATGCAATCTCTGGGAGATGTATGATACTGATGCCTTCATATGCAATCATGGCAGAGTAAACTAATGCCTAGATATACTTGGGATCATGCTACATTGGCAGCAAGTCTATCATGATCAGCAAGGCCCTAATAAGCACCATGACAAGATCATTTTTACCAAGTACAATGGGCAATCACCATCCCTATCAGACTTGGAATAATGGACTTCTAAATTTGAGTCCTACTTCAATATTTACCCATGCACTGATGATTAGAAAATTCTATTTGTCTCTCTCCATCTAGAGGGATTTTCCTACACATGGTGGTGCTACATTAGCTGTGAGAGAATCATCAATTCATTGATTGGGAAGAATTAAAGATGCATATGGTTTAAGTCTTTGTATCCCTAGTGGAAAAAGAGTACTTGGAAAGAGGATGATATCATCTTGACCAATGTAATCTCATGATACAGGAGTATGCATATCAGTTCATGAACTTGACCACATATGTTGAGAGTGTAATGATGATGCAAAATTGTACAAGTATATCTATGGGTTAGAGCCTAGCTTGTCAATTGATGTAATAACTCAAAATCCTTTCACCTTATTCGATGCAATTGAATTGGCTGAAAGATATGCAAGGATGTACTGCAAAAATGAGAATTTTCAACAAGGTTTTGGACAAGCCCACACCCCATTGAGGTCAGGCCCATATGGGGGGTTTTTTAGAAGCAACCCCATACCTAGTAGTAGACCCAAAATACCTACTTTACCCCCTTTTCATGCTGAAAATAAATAGGGCACTTTTGGAATAGCACTTGGCTCTAATGAGGGTAATGTGCTGAAAATAGACCTCGGATTGCATTAGCCCCAAATGATCCAAATGGTCAAAAATTCATCTCCCTAGATGTTGTGAAGGAGCGGAAAGAAAAAGGCCTATGGTTTAAATGTAGAATTCAATAAAGCACATTTTTAAATAAAGCACATTTTAAAATTCATTAATGAGAGAAGTCCTTGTAGATATGGAATCAACAAAGGTAAAGAAGAAATCAACATCACACATGTATGCTCTAAGGTTCCCCTATGCTTGGCTGAAAATTATGTGGCATGAGTTGATCTAATTGCATTAGATATGGTCCCCATTGGTGTTGGTCTTTGGTTGTGACTAGCTAAAACACTTAGGTAAAAATTCTATGGACTTCTCTAAACTCTATATGGAGTTTATGGTGCATGGACAACTCATTTGCTTAGAGAGTTTTCATGATTGTCGTTGCTATCACTAGTAACTAACGAGACCCAATGGACCACTTATCAAGTCAAGTGTTTCAAGCGAGTGGCAATGGCTACCTCTCACATAGCCATGCATGCTCCCACTCAAGGATGGAGTGAGGTTACTATCGAATCTGATCATTGTAGTCCTCTTCTACGAATCCTTCTCGATGGCTCTACGATTCAAGGTGGTCGCTTAAGCATGCTCCATCTCCAAGCTCCAAGCTCCAAGCTCCAACCTCCATAGCTGCCCATGTGAAAATAGAGAAGAGAAGAAGGAGAATAATAAGAGAGGAGAAGAAGAGCTTCTTTTAAGGTCCCGAGTCAGACTCATACTCTCGCTCTCTCACACCCTCTCTCATCATGCACAAGAAGGAAGCATGCATGCCATTTTCCCTTTGGGAACCCAACCCTTTTTTGACTTTTAACCTTTTTCCCACGCTTCTTGGTCTTCTTTTTCCAATAAGCTGCCTTTTCATGCTCCTTCTTCATAAGTCTCTTTGCGCCTTATGTCTCTTTGTGCCTTGTTTTGTTTTGCATCTTTGCACCTTGTGTCATTTTGAGGGTTAACATTATGCTCATCCCAGCTGTGTGCCAATCCCATGGCACTAGATGGTACAGGTGGAGAGTTTAGGGTGGTTTGGAAAATGGTACTTGGGGATTTTGAAGAATTGGTCATGTAGGATAAGCTTGCAACATGATCTTAGAGGTTGGTGGCGTTGAGGACATGTTGACTGGTTGAAGGGGGCCTTTGGAGTTGTTGGCTAGCTACATGGCTACAAAATGTATCTATAAGAAAATGTAGGTGCACTACCTAAGGGATGTGCTTGCCTTACCGTGTAGTGCATGGTGCAAGTGGTGGTGGAATTGGGAATTGGGTCAAGAACCACAAACAAAACCATAGGCAACAAGTCTGAGATATTGTCCCACACTTGAGGACCCAATTTGTGGAAGGGAAAAGTGATGTGCATGACTTAGGAAGATAGGTCTATCATGATGTCCTACCCCCCTTGGTGTACCCTAAGCATTGAAGTGGGGAGGGGCTAGGGATTTAATAGTCCCTAGATGTAGTGTTTGTGGCACTCATTAATAAAAAATGAGAAGATTTTTTTTTCTTAGATTATTCTTCTCTTTTTTTGGTGAAATAGATAAATAAATTACAAGGGATGGTACTAAGTTGCATCTCGTTCTCGTGTAGGGGGGCAGAGATGGGTGGAGATTTTTTAGCAATCTACTTAGCAAGGACGTACTCAATATAGATCTTTTTAAGTTAACCTTCACATTCAGAGGTGTAGTGGACAAAGTGGGTGATTCATACAAGAAGCTAGCAATAAGGTAGCTTTTATTGTAAGCCTAGTCATAATGCAACTACTATGCCTGCATTCATATAAAAAAAAAGAGGGTGGTAGTCTCTCTTCCTCTGCTATGATGGATTTTTCTTAAGAAGTATCCTAAAGAGATGGAGATAGTTATAAGTGGTGATGAATGCCGGATCTAGGCACAAAGAAAATTCCTAGAGGAAGTGCATGATAGATGGCCAAAGATATTTTTTCGTGAAGATCATGCACTCCTTAGGGGTCGCGGTGTAAACATTATAGGTTCGAGGGAAATCATACCTCCCATGCACCTCCAGATCAAAATCTACCCCATGTAGAATGGGGGACCTTTCCCTTGCCTTCCACCACTAGTCTTTGTGTGGCCTCCTCTGCAACAATAATACTTGTGCTAGGCACATCCTCACATGTAGGGCTCATCATAACTAGCTCGTGAGATCAAGAGGGTTGCTCCATTGATCTTCTGATAGCATTGGCCCCCTACTTCTCCTCCTCTTGTCTTAGTCTTTCTTCCTCTTCCTCTTGTCTTCTTTTGCATTCCTCTTCAAGTTTCCTAGATTCTTCTTCAACCCTCTACAATTATTTGCTTTCTTCAGTGGTGGATATAGTTCTTTTGATGGGAATCTTTAGCACGATTCTTTTCATGTCCCCCTGGCTAGATGGTGCTAAGCCTTGCTACCCCTACTCGGTCAGCGTTCTCTCGCTTGAGATTCATGGTTGGTTGATGGTTAACTTCCTTTTTCTTGGCCGCTTGCTCCACTTCTTCTTGTTGAATGCTATTAGCTTCTTCTTCTCCCAGGTTTTCTGTAGAAAAGGAGATTGGAGGGCTCAGTGGAATGGGTGAATGGAGCTCATGGATCAGTGATTGTTCTAGCATTTTCTCACCTTCCCCTTCTTTGTCCATTTCTCCAACAGCCTCTTGCATTAGTACCATTAGCACTCCTTCGAAACCCACATTTGACACCTTGGATGTGAGCTTTTTTTTTACTTGGCCCTTGTTGCACAGGGGATTCTTCATTTGTGGCTTTTAGGGCTAATGCCGGTACCTTAGATGCTCGGGTTGTTGTTCAGACAAAAGAGTTCAGGTTTACTTCATTTAGGGCCTTGGTTGTAAGGCTCTTGAGTAGTAGTACCCCTATTCTGTTCGTGAGGGCATTATACCTCTAGCTCAAAAAGAAGGCATGCACCATCTTGGCTTGCAACCTCATTGTAGGGTCGAGGATGTCTACTATGTTGCTTCCATCATTTGTATATACTTGCTACTTGTTCATCCCCAACATACCATATACATCTCCCTTTGGCCTCTTCTCTATCTTGTCCACCAACCCTAGAACTTTCTCCACCAACTCGGACTGAGCACCACTTCTAGAGTCCTAGTTATGTCTCCTTCTTTGATTGCCACTATTCTTTCTCGCATCCAAGGATATGAGAAACTCTATGCATCTATTCTTGAAAATCTGAATTTCAAGGGAAAAATAGACTTCGTTGAAGGCAATAGCTACAATCAGTACAATTTTAAGAGACAATGCCCAATAGTGCTTTAAAGACCCACCGAGCGGCAGTTGGGGAATTTTCATAATTTTTTCGATTGTGAGATGGGACTTCTGGAGATGCCGGCAGTGCGGGACTTTAAGACAAATATTGAAAAATTTTCAATGGCCAAATCCGAGGCCGAATGCAGAAGATAGGCCGAACGGGAGGCTAAGGACCAAGATGGCCAAGTGGGAAAATACTTTAGCCAAAGGAGTGTGACCTTTGGGGGCTCCCCTTGGAGCCCCCAACCAAAAAAACGATTTTTGGGGGGGGCATTTTTTTCACGCGGTTGATTAAGGAGGCGCCATGGATGGAGGGCACAACGATTTGGTGGAGGGAGGTTGGAGAGCTTCAAAGCACCCCCCCCCCCCCAATTGCTGCCTACTCTCCCTATTGCATGTCTTCTTCTTTCTCTCTCCTCCCTCTCTCCCTTCCAAGAGGCAATTCAAGTGGGAAGAATCAAGAAGAGAATTGGTTGAAGGATGCTTGTCAGGCATGGTACCGGATCACTCCCGAATTGATCGAGCACTAGAGTTGGCTATTCAAACGTGAGTTGAGCCTTGAATGAGGGTTGATTTGTAGTCTCACATGAGTTTTTAAAACCCGCAAGAAGGAAAAAACCAGTAATTCTATTTTACAAAGGAAAATTGCTTGTTTTTTATATTTGATTGAGTCAATGTCATTTTTATGGAATGAAAATTGGTAGACATGCTGCTTACTATTTGTTCTATGCTTGCATGAGGAAAAAATCAAAGAACATAAAGTCAAAATGCTGGAAATAATTTTTAGAAACCTGTAAAATACAATTTTTATAAGAAAAATGGGATTTTTTGGTGTTTTTAGGTGGGATAAAATGCCAATAGAATCTATATTTCTGTTGTTCTAAGAATCAAGAGCCATAGCTCTAAAAATATATCATTTATTTTATTAGAAAAATAGAGAAAAATGGAGAAAAATAAGAGAAAAATAGGAATATGAATTTTAAAAATACAAAAAATATAATAGGTGGTTTATGGATGTATGATAGTAGCAAAGCATGAGATTTAGCCTCAATTTGCCCTATCTTTTTGTCACAGTGTGTGATTTATTGCTTTTTATATATTAAACCATGACCAAACAAACCTCTACACACCTATGCAATGAAGCAAAACTTAAACAGTGAGGGGGAGGAGGATTTTGAGAAACACTTTGAGGGCTAAAATAATGCAAATTTTGATTGTTTTTTCTATGCATAGCATTTAGGAAACGGCCTATTTGGAAATAAGGGACCTAGTAGCATAATATTCGCCTTGGTACTAGATTCTTGCAACGAAGCATATACGTATTAGTTGGAATTCATGGAAAGACTATTTGCCTACTAGCACATAGGCTCATTTTGAAACATAACTGTTTGTGCACGATGAGACATCCACTATTGCATTGATTGTACATGTGGTATCAACTCTTGGAAATGCATAGAAATTATTTGAATTATAGTTGGCCCACACTTGAGAGGGTGAGATTCCCTTTGCCATAGGTTAGCTATTCATTTCTTGGGAGAAATTATTGGTGAAGGAAACATGATATCTCCTGGATCTCACTGAAAAAAAGAGGAGTCTTGTGCAAATGTATTTATATGTAAAAGCAGGGCATCGAGGGGCCAATCCCCAAGATGTAGGAGAGCTGTAGTGAGGCCATGGCAATCAGCCGATGGGCTGCCTCCTGTGTTTGTGATACATGGCACTTATTGCCAATATGTGTGGGATATCCCATTTGAGGGGTTTTGGGAAAGGTGCTGTTGGACTCTTATCCAGCTACAAACACAATATTAGAAGTATCTAGTATGCATTTAGTTATTACGAACACTCTTGGCCCACGAGGCCGTGTGGTAGTGGAGTTGTCTGTTGTGTGCATGAGGTCCGGCTAGTGCCATAACCAGTGTTGGCCCATTTTTGGTCCCATCAGTGGTGCGTCTACCGGGAGCCTCAAAGTGGTGGTTTTCGAATCTAGGGTCTCTTGGGACCTACTTGTTAGTTGATGTCCTTTGAATATATCTATCAAGTCAAACTCCAAAAACATGAGAGAGTCGAGAGGGCTAGATGGAGGGCCGAAGTCAATAGGCATTATTATCCTAAAAGGAGTAGTCCTGAACCTATTCAAGGGCAGGGTCATAGTAAACTTAACCTGAATCAAAATCCGTGAGGAGGTGGAAGTTCTAGTACTTCCCCCTCCTGATTAATCTGCCCACTTCGAGTGGTGTGACAGCTTTGCCTACCCTGATTCCATTAGAAAATCCGATCATTGCCATGGCGCAACCTATCGCAATTCCTACAGGAATGGAGGATTTGCAAGCCTTAGGTTTTCCCCTACCCATTTTTAATGGGTTAGTCATATAAGGGAGTTCCAAAAGCTGATGTTTAACTGCTGCATCCAAGAGGAAGGGCATCTAATGATGTTCTTCAACATGACCCTAAAGGGAAGGGCATCTATATGTTGTCACGGTCTTGAGGTCGGAACCATAACCACCGTGGACTTTTTTTATGAAGCCTTCCGAAGGGAGTTCACCCCTGAGAGGGGTGGCCAATATTGGTTGTGCATGTTGAATTTGACACGCCAAGAACCGCATGAAGATATATGAGCGTATGCCAAGAAGCTCAAAGAGTTTTTTCATAAATTGGATGCCTCTATCCCTATCCCACATGCTGCCCCAGTTACAATACTTCTTGCATGATCTTGATTTTAACATCCAGGTGCAGTTGAATAGTGTCACCTTGGCAAATATAGACATTACCATTAGATGAGCACAAGAAATAAAATCCCGATTGCAAGTGGCCTATGCTTCTTGAACCAATCCCAATATGGACCTAGCATTGGGAAATAATTTGCAACTAATCAATGGCAGTGGAAGCTAAGGGATAGGGATGGCCAACCCTAACGGGAGAGGGAACATGGTGCCGAATGTGCCTTTATTGCCAGCTCCGCCTAGTCTGACTATGCGTATGGCTAGATAGATGCCTCCAAATGTGGGAGGCCAAGCAACAAACCCTAACGTCGTTCCTATGGGTCAGCAACCAATGCAACCAATGCCTAATCAAATTATGTGGCTAAGGGACCAATGGGTAGATAATCAGGGCTATGAGTTGAGTTTGTCAAATGTATTTAGCAAAGTCAAGGACATGATGAAGCACTACACGGATATGATCTCTGAACAATATTGGCAAATAGTCGTTGATGTTAGTTGCTAAAAGAAACAATAGAATCTAATAGGGAGTCGACACCCCGAAGACGGTGCACCCTCTAGATTCAACTGCAAATGGTGTGGTGGTCAACATTATCCACATAATTGCCTAAATGTCAAGTGCAACATTTGTGGGAAGTCCAATCATTTAGCAGCCACCTATTGGAGCAAGATCAGTTCCCTCCAGCAAGGCATTTGGCAACCAGGGCTTGTTAATCACATGCACAAGGAAACAATTTTCAGTAGGATGATGGGCTGAAACAAATACTCCAAAGGGGTAAGGATACTATCAAAGAATTGTCAAGCGGTAGTGGGGTGAGCCTCATCGAGGCTGTGCAGGTTAATGGCACTGAAGTTTCTAGCCTACGTGCTGTAACAAGAGGCCAAAAACATAGAGAAGGTGACAAAGATAATGTAAAACCTATCAAGAGAAACCCTAGGTAGGATGATAAAGGAACGCAAGTTCTAAATCTTGATGAGGAAGGGGGACCTTTGAAGCCCGTAGAGAGTAAGGTTGATGCTAACAGAGATAAAGAGGTATCGAGAAAGAAGGTGAGAGTTAAAAAAAGGCAATAAAGCTGGTGTAGCATCCTAAAGAGTGCATGGTTTGGTGTGAGAAATATCATGAATTTGATTTAGCTAGCTCCCTTTGCGATGCTAAACGAGACATGAATCTCTTGCAACTAATCAAGCTGTCGCTAGGAGTACGCAAAGAATTTAAAAATATCTTGCGTACTGGTTATATCATAGAACCCTTGGGAATATCACGGGTAGGGGATGACTAGTTTGAACATGCCAAAAAGAACTGCCCAAGGCTTGTAGCCTATGTTGATGGGATTCTAGTGGATAATGCTATCGTTGGCACAGGATCCTTAGTTAATATTATGAGTTCTCAATTGATGGAGAGGTTGGGTCTTGCGATTCAAAAAGATGCCTCCACAATCCTTAGAATGGTTGATGATAGTCTAAGATGGTCAGAGGGCTGCATTACTAAAGTCCAGGTGACAGTTGCCAATGTAGAATACATGTTGGACTTTAGAATAATCAGATTTGCAAGGCATCCGAGTTACCAAGTATTGCTTGGTCGACCTTGAATTTTGCAAGTAGACTGCCAAGTAGATATACCCGCTGGTAGATTGATATTTGGCAGAGGTGCTAGACATGTAGTAGTCGATGCATATCCTAAATCACATCAAAGTGAGCAAGCTCGCATCTCTTATACAAAGTTAGAGACAATGGAATATGTGTCTGCAAGTGAGACGTCATCGACTAACGAATCCAAAGAGGGATTGACCACAAAAGACATCTATCAAGTAACGTTGAATGAGCCATTACAAGCTCAAGATAGAATAAGGGACGCAGATGTTATCGAGCTAGACCTTGGTACGCCAGATGATGAGTGGCCAATAAAGCTAGGATCCATGCTTAGTGCAGAGGAACGGGAGGATTATGTCACTTTGATCCAAGAGTTCTACAATATTTTCACTTGGAGTTACGATGAACTTAGGGGCATTCCTCCTATCCTCGCTATCCATACAATTTTGTTGAAGAAAAGAATCTGTCCTATGTGATAGAAAGTCAGGCGTATGCCGTTTGAGTTCCACGATGGGCTGTTCGAGGAGTTACAAAAATTACGGAAATCGGGTTTGATCTTCCATGTGCTATACACTGAATGGTGTTCACTAGTTGTGATCAAGAAGAAGAAAAATAATCAAATTCAGCTATGTGTGGACTTTCAAGAGTTGAACAAGAAAACAGTTAAGGATTACTACCCAGTGCCCTTTATCGACCAAATTCTGGATCAATTGGTGGGTAGGGAGACATATTCATTCATGGACTCTTTTATAGTCTATAATAAAATGGCAATTGTAGAAGAGGATAAGCTCAAAATGACGTTCATAACAGTCTTCAGGATCTTTATGTATCATGTGATGGTATTTGGTCTATGCAATGCGCCTGGTTCTTGGCAACGAATTGCATATACGACCTTTGGTGACATTTCCCTTGAGGAGTTGAAGGTATTTATTGACGATTTAGGGGTAGCCACTATGAGAAAAAGGCAATTGATTATTTTATGAAAATGTTTTGAGCGATGCAAAAAATTTTGCATAGCTCTCAATCTGAGAAAGTGCTTTTTTGGCGTACCTTATGGGCTCCTACTAGGCCATGTGGTTAGCTCGATAGGGATTGCAATGGATCCTAAAAAGATCAAAGCTATAGTCGCCATGAGTCTGCCATGCACCCCCAAATAAGTTCATAGCTTTTTGTCATTAGTTGAATATTACCGACGGTTCATAAATGCTTTGGCAAAAAGAACGTTGCCATTTTCAAATCTGTTATCCTTCAATTGTTTGTTTATGTGGAGTGACCCTTGTAAGGTGGCTTTTGAGGATGTAAAGCAGGAACTCGTAAGAGCACTTGTGCTGAAAGCACCAAAGAGGGGTAAATTCTTTTATATCTTTTCAGCAGCTACCATGCATAGCATTAGTTGTTGTTTAGCGCAGATGTGGGAAGAGACGTGGTATTACCCGATTGCTTTTGCTAATCGCAAGCTGGGTGTATCCAAAATTAATTATACTTATATGGAAAAGTTGTGCCTTGCGATGGTCTTTGTGACTAAAAAGTTCATGCACTACATCCTTTATGAGAAGGTTGTCCTTTATATGAAGGCAGAAGGGCTACGCATGCTGATGAATAAGCTACAACCGCCCGACCATTTGGCAAAGTGATTAACCACTTTTTGCAGGAGTTTGATTATGAGGTTAAGAGCAAGCTACCTAGGTTGCATGGTATCATAGAGTGCCTTGTGGACTTTGGGGAGCCAAAGGAAGCTCTAGCTGAAGGCAATGACTGGGACTCATTGTTCAAGATTGACAAGACATCTATTCCCTCCTGGTATGCAGCGATAATGTATTATTTGTCGACGGGAGAGATTGGAGCTGGTCTATCGAAGACAGAAAAGTGAAAGGTCAAGTAGTAGGATTTAAAATTCACAGTAATCACAGGCACATTGTATCGACAAGGGGTAGACGATATCTACCGCCAATGCGTAATGCTTGACGAGGTTTCTTTCATCTTAGAAGAGTGCCATGACTCTGCTTGCGGAGGTCATTTTGCTGGGTGACTAACTGCACAAAAATCCTTGAGGGTGGGATATTGGTGGCTGGCCATATTCCAGGATGCATTCAAGTACGTTAGAAGATTCGACATCTGTCAAAGTCGAGAGAATAGGAAGCGACCACTCACTCCTATTATGGCAATCCTTCCGTTCGAGAAGTGGAGGATTGACTTTGTGGGCCCTATTACTCCATTGTCCACTACACAAAAAAGATTTATTATCGTAGCGATTGATTATTTTACTAAGTGGTCGGAAGCACATGCAACATGGAATGACGATGCAAAGGAAACTGCAAGTTTCCTATTAGAGCAAATAGTATGTCGATTTGGTCCACCAAAAGAAATAGTATCGGATGGGGGGACGCATTTTTTGAACAAAGTGATAAAAATCTTGACTAAGGCTTGGGACATCAAGCACAATAAAACAACCCCCTATAACCCACAAGCCAATGGGCACGTCGAGAGTACCAACATGCAGCTTTTGGGCATTTTGTCTAAGGTAGTATCGGAAAAGAAATAAGATTGGGTCAAAAAGTTGTACGTGGCAGTGTGGGCATACAATACGATGTTTAAACGAGCCACTAGTCACATCCCATTCAAGTTAGTATATGCAAAGGAGCGTGTCCTACCTCTAGAGATCGATTTGCCAACGATAAGATTTGTAATCAATCATTCTTTGGGTGACGAGGATGCCCTCTTAGGGTGCTTTACGACTCTGACACACCTCGATGAGATTAAATTGCAGAGCTTGCTACATTAAGAGGTGACCAAGCATCTGTTGAAGCAACTCCATTACCTAAAAGCAAAGAAATACACTTTTAAGAAAGGACAACTAGTGTTGTACTATGATGCGCATAGAGAATTATTTCCAAAAAAGCTTGAGCCCAAATGGGACGGTCCTTATAGGATTGTTAGGATCAGGAATAATAAATCCATATCATTATTGGCAGATCTTGAGGGTGTGGAGTTTAAGAATAAGGTTAATCTTAATAAGATTAAGCCTATTTATTTCTAACTGCACTAATGACATAAGTGCCTTGCAGGTCTATGCGTGATTGATCAGACATTTGCAAGGAAACAACAATAGAGGTTGATGGGTCGACTGATCCCTTATTTGGAGCACCCATACTTAGAGCAGCAATATCATCAAGGAAAGATCATCTGGTGGAGTAAAGGCTATAAAGTGACTGAGCAAGACAACGGGACATTCGTTTGGGAGATTAAGGTCTTCTATCATCACTGTTTGCAGATTTTGACAAGCATCCCTGTAGTCTTTAATGAAGAAGGTGGGATGGAGCTGTCAGTTCGTCCTCTCAATATGTTGAATTTTGACTATCATAATTACAAATAGGGGAGGTTTGGATGGTTGCCTGTGTAAACCCATTGCAAACGTACACATTATATTTTGATGGGGCATCCAAGGGCCCTAATAAAAAAGGGATTGTTGGAGTAGTTATCCGAGATCATCGATGTAGAGTTACAATGAAACTAGCTACTTATCTTGAGGTAGGATTCACTAACCACATGATGGAGTATAAAGCCTTGATTATGGGACTGAATATTGCCAAGAAAGGTGGTATTTGGTAGTTAGTAAAAAGGGATTCCCAACTGATCTTAAATCAAATCAATGAGACATATACATTTCGGAATCCTATCCTTTGTATGTATCATTGAACTGCTATAACCCTACTTGATGAATTTGAGAGCATATCTCTTCAGTTGATTCCACGTTCTTGGAATCAGTTTTGCATATTCACTAGCCAATTTTGCTTATGAAAAGGATCTCTTCTTCAAATGTGGTCCTAGTCCGGATGTTGCTTTTGATAATGAGACAGGACCTGTTCATTTGTGGGGAATGTTATCAGACCACGTGTTATATGGCAGGTGATGGTTGATATGGGCAATGCGAAGAGTAGCCGAGACCCATCTACCACTATTATCCTAGATCCATAGATTGGTCAGACGACATGTTATGCGTACGCCTCTTGCTATATATGGAGGAGGTATGGGTCACAACTTGATGCATTTAGTTTAGGGCTGAGAGCCCTATTTTTTCCCTTGGAATAGAGTGTATTTTTGTATATCTGTCTTCTTCCAAGGAGGGATCTATATGAGCTAGTTTGTTTGATTTCTTTAGGCCAAGAGGGCCAGCTGCTTTAAGGTTTTAATATTTGATTTCTTTAGGCCAAGAGGGCCAGTTAGTTTGCAGTGCAAATGCACTATTTATTTAGGCCAAGAGGGTCCTATGTCTGTTTGGTGCAGATACATTTAATGGTTTGTTGTTTTAGTGATTTCACCATATAGGTTGATGAAGTCACTAGAGAGAGCCTTTGTTGCGAAGGAGCTTCTTGTGGCCATTCCAAGTGGTTTCATCCCCTTTTCGAGTTTTTTTCTTTAAGCAAATAACGATACATGTGTAAGGGGGTACTTTCTTTTTGTTTGTTGGAAACCGGCAATCGAGGCATGAAGTCCCAGGTTTAGGTTATGTATATTTGCGGGAGGTCTGAGTAGTCGTTGCCTCCTGTAAAGGCATTGCCAGGCACTAAAAGACCTGAAGGGAGTTCTAGTGACCCTGTTCTACTGACTTGCGAGGTGGCCGTTCTAGGAGTTTCTGTTAGTTGTGAGGCAATTAGAGAAGCCTGCATTTAAATATCAAGAGAAGAACAAGTTCTAAATGTAGCTAAATATATATATATAGAGGTGTGTAAAAAGGGGTCTAACACCTATGTTTTAAAAAAAAGAAAAGAAAAGAAAAGAAAGGAAAATCCTTGAGCAGTTGTTTATCGCCTTGCGAAGGCCTGATAGGTTCCTAGAAACCTGGGGCTGATGCCTTGTCTTCCTAGGGGTGGCATCTAGCTGAAAAATCAAAGAAAATAAAAGAAGGTTGGAGTGAAAATAAAAGTGAGCGTTAGAAAAGGATTAAGTGTCGCCTAGCGAGGGCTTGGTAGGTTCTTGGATACCAAGATAGGACCTAAGGCCGATGCCTTGTTCTCCTTAGGTCACTACGCTCAGCTTCCTCCTTTTTACACGCCCGAGTATGGAAAATAAGAGGCTAAAGGACCAATGTGCTAAAAGATAATATTTATTGATCAGGCTATAGGAGTCATCGCCTAGTAGGAGCTCCTAGTTGAGTTGTCCTTGGTTAGGTAGGTACTTCAGACCACCACTTAGGATGACCTCTCTGATAGTTCTTTTTGGCTTGGCCATGTTGGAACGGTCAGTTAGTGACTAGCTTTAGGCTTTTTATCAAATTATGCTACGCCTACTCGTGGATTTCATGCCTTGATTTTGTTAGGGGGTAGGGTGAGAGCTGTGATGTGTTTTGATGCATATCTATTTTGTATCAACTTGATGCTTCCTTTGGTTGTTTTTGTGCAAATTTGTTCGTGGGATTCGATGGGATGAGTTGCCCTATCCCATGGTTGCCAATGACAGATGCTTTTTGACACTAAGAAGTGCTTAAAAATAGTCAAAAATTTTGAATTTTAGGGAAAAAATAGACTTCATCAAAGGCGGCAGCTACAATCAGTATGATTTTAAATAAACGACAATGCCCAAAAGTCCTTTAAAGACCCACTAAGCAGCGGTTGGGGAATTTTCATAATTTTTCTAATTGTCAGATGGGACTTTCGGAGATGCCGAGCAGTGTGGGACTTCAAGAAAAATGCCCAACATTTTTACATAGGCCGGATGGGAGGCCAAGGACCAAGATGGCCAAGTGGGAAAAGACTTTAACCAAAGGGGTGTGACCTTTGGGGACTCCCCTTGGAGCCCCCAACCAAAAACATGATTTTTTTTGGGGGGGGCTGTTTTTTTTCGCACAGCTGATCAGGGAGGCACCATGGATGGAGGGCATGACAATTTAGTGGAGAGGGGTTGGAGAGCTTCAAAGCAACTCCCCCCCCATCCCCCTAATTTGGTGGAGGGCACAACGATTTGGTGGAGAGGGGTTGGAGAGCACCTCCCCCCCCCCCCCCCTAATTGATTGCATACATGATTTCCCTCCTTCTTATGCTCCCTATCGCCTATCTTCGCACGTGAGATGGCTGCCTAGATATGGAGGATGAAAATCAATCTTTCTCTCTCCTCCCTCTCTCTCTTCCAAGAGGCAATTCATGTGGGAAGAATCCAGAAGAGAATCGGTTGAAGGATGCTTATTCGGCACGGTATCAGATCACTCCCGAATCGATGGAGGGCTAGAGTTGGTTGTTTGGACATGGGCTGAGCCTTGAATGAGGGCTGATCTACAGTCTCGCATCAGATTTTAAAACCCGCAAAGAAGGAAAAAATCAGTAATTCTATTTTACAAAGGAAAATTGCTTGTTTTTTATATTTGATTGAGCCAATGTTGTTCTTATGGAGTGAAAATTGGTAGACATGATTTTTACTATTTGTTCTATGCTTTCATGATGAAAAATTTAGAAAACATAAAAGTCAAAATGCTGGACATAATTTTTAGAAACCCATAAAACACGATTTTTATGAGAAAAATGGGCTTTTTGGTGTTTTCATGTGGGATAAACCAATACACATGGGATAAAATGCCAATAAAATCTATATTTTTGCTATTCTAAGAATCAAGAGCCACAAATCTGAAAATGTATCATTTATTTTATTAGAAAAATAGAGAAAAATTGGGAAAAATAAGAAAAAAATAAGAATATGCCTTAGAAAAATATGAAAAAATATAATAAGTGATTGTGGATGTATGATAGTGGCAAAGAATGAGGTTTGGCCTCAGTTTGCCCTATCTTTTTGTCACAGTGTGTGATTTATTACTTTTCATATATTAAATATGACAAAACAAATCTCTACACACTTATGCAACGAAGCCAAACTTAAACGGTGAGGGGGAGGAGGATTTTGTGCTATAGATTGAGGGCTGAAATAATACAAATTCTAATTGTTTTTTCTATGCATAGCATTTAGGAAATTGCCTATTTGGAAATAAGGAATCTACTAGCACAACATTCGCCTTGGTGCTAGATTCTTGCAACAAAGCATAAACATATTAGTTGGAATTCATGGAAAGATTGCTTGTGTACTAGCAGATAGGCTGATTTCGAAACATTACTATTTGTGTACGATGAGACATCCACTATTGCATTGATCATACATGTGGTATCAACTCTTGGAAATGCATAGCAATTTTTTGAATTATAGTTGGCCCACTCTTGAGAGGGTGAGATTCCCCTTGTCATAGGTTAGCCATTCGTTTCTTGGGGAAAATTATTGGTGAGGAAACATGGTATCTCCTGGATCTCGCTGAAAAAAAGAGGAGTCTTGTGGGAATGTATTTATATGTAAAAGTAGCCCATCGAGGGGCCAATCCCCAAGATGTAGGAGAGCTGTAGTGAGGCCATGGCAATTAGCCAATGGGGTGCCTCCTATGTCTGTGATACGTGGCACTTATTGCCAATATGTGTGGGATACCCCCTTTGAGGGGTTTTGGGGAAGGTGCCCTTGGACTCTTATCCAGGTACAAATGCAATCTTAGAAGTATCTAATGTGCATTTAATTATTACAGACGCTCTTGGGCCACGAGGCCGTGTGGTGGTGGAGTTGTCTGTTGTGTGCATGAGGTCCACCGGCTAGTGCCATAGCTAGTGATGGCCCATTTTTGGTCCCATCATGATTTGACCTTCTCTAGGTACTTGGGTAGATTGCATTGCATGAAAATATGCTTAGCTGCCTCCTCAATTTCCAAGAGCTCTTCTAGATTGTTTATGCTTTTGTATCACAACTGGTTGAACACCTACATTTCTATGGTTAGGTGGTATTTGTTCCATTCTTCCTCACTAAATGGTAGTCCTGCCATTTGGATCCCTAACATAACAACTCACAATGAGTTCTCTTTGAAGGATGATTTTTTCTTAAAAGAGAAGTAATTAGATAAAATATTGAAATGTATAGATCAAGGAATAATTTTTTTTCATATTGATCCATCCATACATTCCACACAAGAACTTTGTGAAGAAATTTTCACTAAATGAGAATTCACCTTAAATAAAAATTCACCTTTCACCTTCCCTCCCCACTTGGAACAATGAGAATCCTTCCCAGCATTGGAGAATGAAGGGATAAGGTCTTTTGGTATGCTTTTGATGGGCTCTAATGTTGTAAGAGCCAATCATAGAAGTTTGGGTTATACTCCAATGTAGCTTGGTGGTCCATGTCTTGTGGGAAAATGTTGGCACATGTGATATAGGCCAAGACATTGATCAAGAGATCACCTAAATTCATTATACCACCCTAGCAATATGAATTTCTTCCTCTATCAAGATTGTAAGAGAGAGAACTAGGGAGAGAGAAAGAGGAGAGAGAAGATTGCAGAAGAGAGAGAGAGAGAGTGACGAGAGAGAGAAAGACTAGAAGTAGAGAGAGAAAGGCAAGAAGAGGAGAGAGAAATGGCTAGCACCCATGGAAGGACAGGGAAGAAGGTGAAAGGACAGATGTGTATTCATCATACGGTGCCTATGCAGTGTCCCTTACACCTTTTATACTTAGGTCAACTTGACCTAAGTATTTCCCCTCCATTACAATCCATCCCCACTCAAAATGAAGTTTTTGTCCTCAAAAACAAAGATCGGACTTATTGGTATAGCCAAGTAGTGGGCTGCAGAGTACTACTCTGTACAACATTACAAGTAGGAAAAGGTAGTGGGGGGGGTCTTAGATTGCCTAATATTCAAGAGTAGTACTAGTCTATGCAGAGGGTCAAGGTTAGCCTGTAGCCACCCAGATCAAAAGGGAAAGTGGTATCACTGCCATGCATTGGATCAGCTTTCATAAGGTCAAAGTCAAGTACAGCTAGAAGCATGATCAACATGGTGGTATTCTCTAGCTCTTCCAATAGCCTCTCAGGCATCACCATGCTCTGTATGACTAAAGCATACGAGGCTAAAGTCACCATTGCATGGACTACATCAACCCCTAAGTGCTGCATATTCATGGACCTTGCATTCTTAGTGATGTCCAAGCATTTAAACTGCAAGTCTGTGGACTGACGGGGTTCCCGCATGGGGTCATGATCATCCAAATCTACATGTTGCCCATGATCTACTTTCTTGAACTGAGGTTCTTGTTGTGGACCCATATCAAAATGGTCTTCAACAAGATCTTCTCCATCCTTTGCATCATAATATTCTAATACCAAGAGTATTTTGGCGGTCTTTTCCCTGCATGTGGCTTGATGATTACAAGATATTGGCTTAGCACATCGATAGCATAAGCTCGCAGCATGCAATTTCCGTATCGTATCACTAGTAAGGTGTCTAATGCGTTTAGCCTTAGATAGCAATTTACACACCTGCTCATCACCATTGGTCAGCTCAGTAATAGTTCTGGCATGCTGCTCATAGTCATCTTGTTGCTCATGTACAACAGATGGCTATCCATGCTCATGACCATAATGCTCATGCTGTCCATATGGATGGTCATACCAATGTGGCTGCTGCTCACAATGATATTCATGTTGTCCATACTGCATATGGTGATAATAGCCCTGTTGTGCATCAGAGGGACAGTTTGGTTGAGCATATGCATTTGCTTCCACTGATGTTTGGTGCTCACGTACATAAGCATGCTGCTCATATACAACAGATGGCTGTCCATACTCATGACCATAATGCTCATGCTGTCCATATGGATGGTCATAGCAATGAGGCTGCTGCTCATAATGATACTCATGCTGTCCATACTACATGTGGTGATAATAGCCCCGTTGCGCATCACACGCATAACCGTCATAAGCATGCTGCCTTTGATCATTGATCCCACAACATTGGTCATGCTATCCATAATCTCTATGAGAATGCATGTCACAAAAATGTTCATGCTGCCATCCAAATACATCTATTTGTTGTTGCCTACTACCAAAACCTTGGCCATATTGTTGCCCATAAACATGATGCCCAAGATTGCATGATGATTGTTCAACATGACTACAATGGTGCATCCTAGGCTGACCATAAATATGAGTGGCAAGTCCATGAGCATAGGTATTGGCATGATGCTTGTCATAATCGGTGGCTTGTTGCGCCTACATTGCATAAGAATCTCCATATGTATGCTGCTGACCAATGTTGTATGAGCTACCATGTACATGTCCATGATCATGACTTGCATAAGAACTATGTTGCTAATAAAGGAGTGCTTGTAAGCATAAGCATGTTGTCCATAATAGCCATTCTGCTGCCAAGGTTCAATGGAATGATACTCTGCATTATGACATGGTACATCATGTTTATAAGCATTAACATGCTGTGATGTACTTGCATACTGCTCATGTTCATTTGCATGTTGTTGCTGTTCATATTCATAAGATGCATGCAGATCATAGCATGTACCATCAGCATATACATGTTGGCCATAAGCATAAGCATTTGATTCAAGTCTTGCTCTTTTTTCTATGTCCGCCTTCATAAGAGCAATACATCGATCAACTAAAACTCCAAGTTTGGTCGATATTAGCCTGTGTTTGAAGCCAACCTTGTTCACTAGCGTTGGAGCTATTGATCTCAGCTGCCATTGTAGTCAAGTTGCTTTCAAAATATTCCAAAGCATGGTAGAAGTCAGCTACAACAATATCATGAATCATAAATCCTCAAGAATGCAGAGGCATCTCATGGTTCTTGTACCAAACTTTACAAACAAGAGATATGTTGTTCCCGTCCTTGTCTGTGTTGGTGAATTTTAGGACCTCTATCCACTGATTGATTTGCAACTGTATCAAGCTTGCATTTGATAAGAACTTTTGACTTCTGAAAGGCTGCTCAAAGTTGTTTATTAGAACTTGTTAAGGCCTATGGACCAAAACAGGCCAGCAAAGTAGTAAGAGATGTTCAGGGATCTACTTTAGCTGTAGATTTCAGGACATAGCTTGCAAGTATGAGGGCATCATCATCAAGTGTGGAAGAACTATTTCTGTGTCTTCTTTAGTTATGCTAAGTTGCTTTCTTCTTCAGTTATGCTACCACTATGAACATGTGCTCCAAATCTGTAATCCTACAATGCATGAACCAACCACAACAATTGACCTCTCTCAAGAAAACGAGCAAAAGCCAAGCCTTCAGTTACAAAGTAACTTGCAACCAATGAAATGGAAAATCTGTAATCTGCTACCCCTGAACAATCAAGGAAGGTGTGTACTATTCAAGTAGACCAATGCATATCAATGCTGCAACTCCACACAAAGTATTGGTTGTTTCCAGCAGACAACTACAAAGGATTCATATCCATCACAAGCATACATTACTCCTCCCTCTACTTCACAGACATTTGCAAACAACACTGATCAGTGAACAGCATCTGCTGACATCTGTCAATCCCAGCTTGTAATGCCTACAAAGTAGACTTCCCTGATGAGGCTGCACAGAAGTCTAGTGTCCAATATCCGACACTAGTCGTGGACTTTAGCTATGTTAACCAACCCATGTATGGCTCAATGACTGCGGATGTGCAGTACATAGGACCAAGGAATAATGGCTATGTTTATAGACCTCGGGTCTATCAGCTCCCTCCATAGACATATTATCAGCAAGGTCCTTCTGGGCTGCATGCAGGAGGGATGGTGCTACTACTAGAAACACAAGATCCTAGACTAGTGATGTCAAATGGTTGTGCTACTTTCAATGGCTATGGGGGCCCATGCTTGGTTATCCACTTACTATTGTACAACCACCAAATGTGACTGAGACAAAACCTATTCCATTGGCAGTGACTTATCCTACTCACACTCTTAGGGCATCTGCTCCTGCCTGGATCGAACCATCCAAATCAAAAGCAACATAGAAAGATAGTGTTCCTGTTGCACCTCAGTCAATTTCGTAGCTCAATTTGGCTGTCAATTTTCCTCCACTTAACAAGTCTGGAGATTTAAACCCTGCTCATTTGAATGGGTCTGCTCCAAAAAAATCCACCAATATTGGTATCAAAGCTGTGATGAAAGTGGCCAGTTCCAAGTATAAACACCAATCCTAATGTAATGGATGCCAAAACCACTGCTGGTATTGTTGAATCTAACAAAGCTGTAGGCAATAACCCAACTATGCCCTCACGCACAAATCATAGCCCAAAGAGATCATCTCCATGTTAAGCAGCAGGCTGTCATCTCAGGAGCCATTGTCCCTACAAACATGTAGCAACATCCAAGACTTTGAAAAAAATGCATTCACGGCCATCATTAGAGATGGAAGCTTGGAAACAACTTGCTGCAGAAGTGTGGTGCTTCTTTATGTGGGTGCCTGGGGCACTGCATTACTCAAAAGACCTTGTTGCTGTGACTGTCATGTCTACCATGGGTGAGGAGCAGATCTGTGCTCTGAAATATATTAGGTCCCAAATGAGACTGATATGACAATATTCCCAGAACTGTCTTGTAGTGGCCCCTTGTTTGGGAATGCTTTCAAGTATTCCATGTGTCATTTTGTAGTGTGGCTGATCAGATCAAGCCAAAGCCTTGGAGTCGGAAGACCTTCCTTGACAATTTAACCCCCATTCGTGCCAAGGGGTACGCTGAACTGCTTCAGAGGTAAGAGATCGAGAGTCCAGCCTTGTTATTGTTAAATGCCATTCTGTGCACCTTGTTAGACTATGCAAACTTATCTCTGTGTCAATGAGGAGAAGCTGCTAAACTTCCGTTTGTATCATGTAATCTCTTCTTGTCTTCATAGAGTCCGGTCTACACCTATACCTACAAGACCTCCTTGTCCTCTCTGCTTCCCAGCTGCTTGAATAGTATTCGAAATACACCATGCATCATACCTCAAGATTTACTCCATGATCACTTTTGTTCACTGCTCAATCGAATTGGCCTGCCGAGACACTCTCATGGCCCCCTTTTGCAAGTCCATGGCTTCTTCCTAGCTCACTAAATTGCTATTTTTGATGGCAAGTGTTCAAAGCCGGATGTCAAGCAACAGAATGAGCTGCAATTGCATATGATCGTATGATCGAATGCTGCTAAATCCCTCCCTTTTTCAACCCCTGAAAAGCCATAGCCACTGAAAAAACAATGAAAACGATAGGAGTTCTCAGATTTTTGGAAGCTTCAGGTAGAGATGCTCATGGCTAAGTGCAACCTTCTTTGTGTTGAAAAGGATCTTACTCTCAGGCGATGGAGACGCAGTTACACATGCATGAACAAGAAAGACTTCATAGGTCTAACTCCTCCATTAATGCTTGTGGAGGAGGATGATAGCTATGACGATTTGATGACAGCTATGATGATTTAATGTGGCAGGAGAGCCCACTTCCACATCAATTTGTGCACAGTGATTGCTAGAAAGAAGATGAACAAATGACATTGAGTCATTCTAAAATCTATAGTAGTGGCATCTTTGCAAAAGAAGCTCTGAGACGCGTGCAAACCTTTTCAAACATTGGCTATGGCACACTACCGCAAGATGCCACAGATGCCCGTTCAATGCTAAGTGGGGAAAGCAATGTGCTCTTTGATGAGCAGGCCTCGAATGAGGAAATGTTCTGCAAGGTAGCTATCTGACGAATAGCGGCTCAGGTGCAAGTAGAGGCAGAGTAGTGATCTCAAGTGTAGGAGATTCTGCACAATTTGCAGGAAGAAATGGAGGATCTAAATCGAGCACGGGAGATGTGGGAAGAGAGAGCTCTTCGAACTGAAGCGTAGCTCCTGTCTCTTAGAGAAATGGTGCACGAGTCAAGGTGCCAAGCACAGATTGCAGAGGAAGGAGCTACAGCCATCACATCCCCTATTCTCCAGTTTCTTTTCTTTCACAAAGCCATCTGAGCAGAGCTTAGCCGTCTTCACAAGGATGCTTTGGCAGTGGATTCCAACTTCTAGGGTTCCTCAGAGAGCAATCTGAAGCTCAAGTCTCCATTGTTGGTGCGACCTACTATGCACAGTTGTGCCCTCTCATGCCTAGGTGCACGTGCCCAAGCTATGGCTCCTCCAATGCCGATGAACGAGATAAGCACTGGGGCCCCGCTTTTCTTTCCAGCATTGGTAAGGTTTTTTGAGAAGTTTTGTGGCAGATATCTTTGATTGACGAAGCTAGAGCTGGGTCAAAGAGAGAAGATAGTGGTGGCAATGCAGAAGCAGCACCAATAGGATCAGGTGCAGTCAACTGCGAAGTTACTGCTGCGAGAGAAGGAGAGGATGATCTTGAAGTTTCTCCTGCAGTGCAGTATGTAAATCCAGTGTCTATACGTGATGGCACAAGTTCTCATTGGTGTTCAGAGCCTGAATATTTTCCTGCAATGACTAGTGGAGATGGACTTCACCGCCAAACAAGGCGAGACCAGAGTGCAATAGCTAACTTCTTCTCAGCAAGGGCTCCACGTCTTGCTCACTGTACACATGTTCCACAGGTTGACCTTGAGGGAGATTGCCAGGATAGTGCAAGCTCTGAGGATCTTGCAGGCTGCGCACGTGGCCTGAAACTTGCCAAAATGGTGCTCTGTGTCTTGTATATGACATCTAGGATCCCTTACACGAGCCATTGCTCCAGGAAGATGAAGATCTTAAAGGCAAAAGAGTGAAGTTGTTGGCATAGGTCTGCCATGGAAGCTTGAAAGAGAGCTTGGGAAGAGGAAAGGAAAGGCCTCTCTTCAAAAGTAACCCTGACTTAAGCTTCCCTAACTGCTGTTACCACTCTTTTACCAAAATACCTTCAAATTTGGCCTGAGCTTGCAAAACGAGCTACCATCTTTGTCTGTCTGCCTCCATTTTTGGTCCAAGCTCCATTTAAGACTCCAAGAAAGGCTGCCATGGTCTGTGTGGTCTTCAAGAAAGCTGCCATTAATGCTCCTACCTGCAGTACTCCCTGTGTACCTGTGTCTGAGTAACTAGGGTTTCTAACTAAAAGGAGACTAGTTTTGAAAATGAGGAGAGAGAAAAGAAAGGATCTAAAAGGAGACTAGTTTTGAAAATGAGGAGAGAGAAAAGAAAGGATCTAAAAACTAAGCTCTGATACCAACTGTAAGAGAGAGAACTAGGGAGAGAGAAAGAGGAGAGAGAAGACTGCAGAAGAGAGAGAGAGGGTGATGAGAGAGAGAAAGACTAGGAGTAGAGAGAGAAATGCAAGAAGAGGAGAGAGAAATGGCTGGCAGCCATGGAAGGACAAGGAAGAAGGTTAAGAAGGTGAAAGGACAGATGTGTATTCATCAAATGGTGCCTATGCAGTGTCCCTTACACCTTTTATACTTAGGTCAACTTGACCTAAGTATTTCCCCTCCATTAAAAAATTCCTATCTAAGTATGGATTCAACATGACATTGTCCTCTAATGGTATGTTTCATGTTAAGGCCAGTACTCGAAACAAAGTTTGGGCCATGTAGGTGGGGTCATATTCCAGAAGTCTTGATGGCTCATCGTTGCTCTACATTGGTCATGATTTGGCACCCCTCTTGTTCCCATTGATGGATGCAGAGACTCAACTCATCAAGTTCATTGAGCAACATTGGAATTTTTCTTTTCTTGAAGGATGTGATTAGCCCTTGGTTTATGGATTTTCTCGAGAAAGTTTAGTGGCAATCAACTCTATAATTGCAGAATTTTTTATGAATATGAATTCGAAATCTTCCCAAGAACAAGGAAAAGAGCATACCGCATTTGCTATGTGTTTTTCAAGTAGGCCTAGGTCCAAGTATTCATAGCTTTTAGCAAATAGTGTGAAAGTTGAGTCCAGCCGTCTGATACAAGTCACTAAGTCATCTCATGTGTTCATGGCCATGTTGGATGCCAATTCAAGGATTTCCCTAATAGCTATGGTGGCATTTGCTATGTGTTGGTCATTGGAGTGTTTGTTATTTTTTGCTTATGATGGAGCTTGTAGTTTAGGAGTTGTTTGGGTCTCCATTTTTGTAGTGGGTGGTACATTTGAGGTATTAGGGGAAGGTCTAATGGTAGTGGGTCTAACTTTTGGGAAATAGACCCATTCAGTGTTTGTGGATTGAGTATCTTCATACTCACTTTGGTTTTTACCTCTTGCTAGCTTACGAGTTTGTGGATTTAGGTAACCACACCAAGGTGTTGCTATTATAGAAGGCTTGGGCACACAATAAGGCTTTTGGCACCCATCATGGTTTGGTCATTTTCCTATTCGTGTAATGCCAAATTTTTCTTTTAGGCCTAGTGTAGACAACATGAGAGCCATGAAATCTTGCACATGTATCATTGGTAGGTTGCAATTTTTGTTTAGGATCCCACTTGGTTATCGGAACTAGAGCTTTGTTTGAGGCTTCCAAGTGTTGCAAGTATTTCCCATTGGATGTTTATGCAGGTTCAACTACCCCCCTCCTTAGGGATGGCACTAGGTTAAATACCGATGGCATTGTGGGTTTTAGTGAAGCTACAATACCCATGCTAAAAGGTGTGACTATCCTAGCATTACCTATGGCAAGGTGGATGCACTGAGAGTCATAGTCCATATTGCAGTGATTTTGTTCCTTGAAAGCCCAATACAAAAGTGATTCCTTGCCAACATTGTTTTTGTTAGGTAGTATGTAAAAGATGATCAGGAGGCTCTCTGCCATCTCGATAGAAACCATTACTTTTCACTTTCTTAATAGAGGATAGGGTTGCCCCCTAAATGGGCTGAGTTTGGCATTAGTTGTTACACTTGGGGCCCAATGAGGGTCCAATGATCATATGTGAGGATGTTTTTGTCAGCTCCCTTACTCGATTAGTGTATCGAAGGTATGTACATGGTGGGTGTTTACTATTATGTGCAAGTAGGCTAGTGCTACTATTTATTCGTCCTCATCCTTCATGTTTGTGATTGTTGCCACTCTAACGTTCATGGGTGGTATTATCGTTTGAGACTCCTATAGTGGGTGGGATGAAGGGTAGTACTTCTTGATGTGACTGCCATTGAAAAAGCCTATACCCTCTCCTTCTAAGATTTCAAGCTCTACATTGTTGTTTCTACTAATATTGTGGACTTTGAAAGGTCCCAACCCCCTAAACTTCATCTTTTGTTTGTAATGATTTATAGAGTACAACAACATGAAGTCTTCTCATGCAAAGTCATATTGTTTAACAAGCTTTTCAAGTCAAATCTTGTGTCATGATTTTTCACAAATTAGGGCATGGGTTACAATGAGCCGGGTTTTAGATAGGTGTTCTAGTTTGGCTAGGCGATTTGTCCATACTTCCGTGCCATCCCACCTCTCTTGGATTGCTATCCTCAAGCTTGGAGCAAACAACTCTATTGGTAATATTGCTTTGATTCCATATGTAAGCTTGAATGGTGTCTATCCTATGGTTGTTTTGTAGGTTGTCCCTATAAGCCCATAATGCTGCCATTAGCTTGTTGTCCTAGTCAGTACGTGAGGCAGAGACTACCTTGGTTAGGATGGTCACTAGGATTTTTTTTGTGGCTTCAGCTTGACTGTTGGCTTGAGGGTAATATGATGAGGATTTTCGATAGATTATCAAGAAGGTGGATAACAAGTGAGCAATCATTTCATTCATGAAGTGCATGCCTTGATCACTAACTAATTCTATGGGACATTTGAATTGCGATGGTCCTAGCGTTCATTTCTTGAGTTTCCCAAGCTTCAACCCACTTGGTGAGATAGTCTGTGGTGGCTACAATTATGTGCCTTGCTTATGAGTATTACGCTACAAGGCTCATTGGACCGATGAAATCAATCCCCCATTTTTCAAATGGTTAGCGTGCTACTACTGAGGTCAATTCCATCTTATCCTTACAAATGGGGACCTTAGTTCATTGGCACTTATCATAGTGCTTCACAAACTTAGATGTATCATGGAATAGAGTAAGCCACCACAATTCGGACTAGAGCACCTTACATGCTATAGTGTTCTCGTTGAAATATCCTCCACCAATACCACCATGAGCTTCTATAATCACATCATGCATCTCATGCTCACAAATTCATCTCCTCAACATTCCATCTTGTCCTAATCGGTGGAGTTAGCCTTCAATCAATTGATAGGGTTGAATCCTTAGGATGAGATGTTTTAGCCTAGCCTTCTCAACTAGATATTTAGGAAATTTATGTTCAAGGATGTGGACTATGTCGTCTTCCCAATAAGGTGTAAGATCTACTCTAAATAAATATCTTTCACTTGACATTCTAAATAGATGTGCGTCGGGTAAGTCATCTACGATGTCGTGTCCAGCCACTTCTCCTGTGGTTATGTGAGACATATGGTCGGCCATGTAATGTTGTTTGCCCTTGTGTACCACCATAGAGAAGTAAAGTTCTAATAGTAGAAGTAATCATTGAGTAATGTGTTCTATTGCACAAGGTTTGTTCACTAGATAAAGCAATGCTTGATGATCCAGAAAGAAAGTAAAGGGTGTAGCTAGAAGATAATGTCAAATTTTCTTAATAGCAAACACCATACCTAGCCCTTCCCTTTTTGTTGTGGAGTAACTCATTTCCATGTTAATGAGTTGTCTACTTGCAAAGCTCACTAGGTAATCTAGGTTATGCTGTCCAAGTTGCCACAAAAGCTCCCCCACAATGAACTTCGATAAATCAATGTGCACATGGAAGGTAATGGATCAATTTGGTGCTTGCAGGATAGGTGCAATTGTTAGAGCCTTTTTCAATTCTTTGTAAGCCCATTGGCACTCCTCAATCCACTCAAAGACAATCAACAGCTTGTAAAGTAGTCGTGCAATGAATATGTAATTCAACACAAACCATCAATAGTACCCTGTGTGGCCGAGGAACCATTGAACTCCCTTGTAGTTGGTTGATGGTGGTAAATCGATAAAATCACTCTAACTTTGGAAAAGTCGATAGCAATGCCATTTTTTGAGGCCATGTGCCCTATGATACATCCATGCTTTACCCAAAATTGGCATTTGAAGGGATTTAGAGAGAGACCATATTGCCTACACTGTTCAAACACTATGCGGAGTTTGCCTAGGTGCTCCTCCCACAACTAGAATGAACACACAGGTCATTAACAAATACTTGTTTGCCTAGGTACTCCTCCCACAACTAGAATGAACACACAGGTCATTAACAAATACTTCCAACCACTTTCTAAGCATATCCTTGAAAATAGCACACATAAGATGCTGAAAGGTAGCACGTGCATTAGTTAGCCTAAATGGCATGACTATGTAGGCAAACATACTCCATTCTGTTTGTGAATGCCGTTTTATGCCTATCATCTCGGTGCACTTGCACTTGGTTATAGCTAGAGAAGCCATCCAAAAAACCATAGGATTTCTTCCCTACCACTCTCTCAAGCATGTTCTTGGTGTACCGTAATGGATAGTTTTCTCTATTTATCCCTGCATTAACATTTTTTGTAATTTACGCACACTTGAATCTTCCCATTCTTCTTCAAGACAATTACTATGGGTGATATTCAGTCCATGTGCTCAATTTCATAAATGAATCCAACATTCAACAGCTTGTCTATTTTCTCCTTCATTGCATGAGATTGCTTTGAATTCATTACATAAGATCTTTGCTTGACTAATGTTGGGTTGGGGGGGTCATAGGAATGTTGAGTCACAATACTCGAGTTGATTTGTTTCAACTATCTAAGGACCAAGTGAATACATCTACATAATCTCGTAAGAGATTAATGAGATTGTGCTCCTCTTGCTCCGTTAAGTCATCGGCTATGCATAGGGTTGGGGCTTGCTCTCTTCCCTTGCCAAGTTGAATTCTTTAACTTTAATGGGTCCTTTGGTAGGTTCACTAACTTGTCCTGCTCATTTGGCACCTATCAACACTACTATGTGGTCGCCCTTCTTATACTTAGTGAAAAGTTTGGGTAGGTCATGTGGTTTCTTTTGTTGTTCAACTTTTGAGGACTTAGACTATTTCCTTATCTCTTCTTTGAGCCTCTTACACCTTAGATGGATTGGGAGGTCCCCTTTGGTGCATTTGGTCCCAGGTGATCGTGGGATTTTTGGATCACTTTTAGAGCTGACTTCTGATAGAGTTGAACTCACAACCTTCACTAGAAGGAGTTTTCCCTGGTGATCATAGCTCTGCAAGGTTGATTCTACTCTAATCAATGGTGTAGTGCCTAATTGCACTAATCTAGCTTGCTCATAGTCCACCACGTCCAGGTGCTTTAACCAGGAATGATCACAATTGACCTTGATAACTCCTCTTTCCATCCTAAAAACTCTAGCCTCTCAGGGTTTAGAGTCCGCTTGTATCTGCTCAATCCCTTGTCCCTCTATGTCATATTCTACGATTTTTTCTTCTTCCTCACCACTAGAGTCGCAGTCTTCATGCTCATCACCCAAATCCTCATACCCAGGTTGTTCATCATTTCCATGGCGCGCATTCATCAAACATTTCTTATTTGCAAAAATGAGATCCAGTTGTACAATAGATTTAGGTCATGCACCTTAGCCCATTGCCACTTTGGATTCTCCATGAGATCCTTAAGAGGTTTAAAGTTTGAAGTTGGGCTACCAGCTAGCTCTCTTTTCAAGTACTCAATAATTCCATGGAGCTCACATATATTAGTCAGCACATGGTAGTTAACATGCATTAGTCGACTGATGGAACTCTTGGCTATCATGTAGAGAGGTATCGATAATGTGGCATCATTCTTGGATAGCTCAAAAGCTACGACTCCATTGGGTTTGTTGGCTACTTCTATAGTTTGCCTATAGTCATTGTCTATAGTCATCCTCATCATCCGAGAGTGGAAAGTCAATGGTTTCCAATACATGCATTCCAGTTATACTCATCCTCAGGTCAAGAAATATACTTAGTTAAGGATCCATGTTCAGTATTCCCTTGTGAGTCACCCTTTAGCATTGTAGAGATAGCATCAAGGTCAACTAGTGAGGTTTTCCTAGTATGCATCTCTACCTGAGCAACATTTGTTATATTTCCCAAAAATATCATACCATTATCCCAATCCTCTATCACGCAGGCATTTGTCATGCATGGCTTATCTAACAAAATATCATAGTCCGCTCCCTTCATAACTATGAAGGTAATTGAGAATTGGACTCCTGCTATCCTTGGAGGCCAATCTTTTAGCACTCTGAATGCTCTGACTTTCATTTTGTTTGCTAGTGTAACAATTAATTGTGTAATTTCCACTAGTGGGTTTCCCTAAGCTTGCAAAATTGCATGGCTAAGCACACTAACTCCTGCTCATGTATCCACAGTTTCTTTTGGTGTGGCATCACCTAATGACAATAGGTAAGATTGCTTGCATTTCCATGCCCTCCCAAAAGGCATTCACTTGTAGAGATTTAGACAATGGGTTCAAGGTTAAGCCGAGTATATGTATATCTACATCATGGTCTTGATAAGTTGGTCATTCGATACCCATTAGGTCTTTCCACCAATTGCTTCAATATTTTCCATAGCATGGGCTTTTGCCTAAGAAATTCTCCCAATGGCAAGGTCATAGGAGTTGATATCAATGTTGTGAGAAAATTCCCTACCTTTTCCTTTTCCCCTAATCCAAGTCCTTTTTGCAAAGCCCTTGGACAGTTCTTTTGTTTGTGGCATCTAGGTTGTACTTATGTGGTGCTACATAGAGTATTTGATGTGCCTCTTGATCTCAGGTGCATAGGGTAGACTAGTAGACGCATGCTAGAGAGCTCATTAATCTCATCCTCCATGATAGGATCTACATCTTACAAGTGCACTTGAGCTTCTCTCACCCACTCCTTGACTTTGTTCCCAACTTCCAATCGGTGTTTTGGGTTAGGGTATTCTCCAACCTTGGCACTTCCCTTTGCCACTATTCCAAGTGAAACTAATGGCACAATTGCCATACTAGTGGAGGGTTTTCATTTAGGGAAATTAGCATACAAATGTGTAACTCCACACCTCAAGTTAGCCTTGTCATTGTTTGCCTACTCCTTTTTAATAAAGTGAGATGAGATGTGCCTAGGATGTCCACAAGTCCAACATGCTAGTGGTTCTTGGTTTGGGCCCCCTCCTAGACCTCTACCTCTTTCCCTGCCTAAATCCATAGCTGGTACCGGTATAAAGTCCATCAATATAGGATTACCCTCCTTATTATAGGAGACGTAGGGGTTCACATATGCCTCATCGTCTAGTGGCTCCTCTACAAAGTGTATTACACAATGCTCGGGCACTGGATGGATCACTATGGGTACATGTGGCCTTGGGATTCTCGTGGGATTGATGTCCATCCTAGGGCAGATGGCTTTGAGTCATTGAGGGTTGGTACAGCTAATGGAACTCCTCTTCCAAAGTTGGACTACCTATTCCCTGGATATTAGGGCTGAGTATAGAGTTGTGGGTATGGGAGCCTTCTTGGCAATCGATAGTGCAATGCATCATGTCCAAACCTATTGTAGTTAGCACAAGGCCATGATCTAGGGTCAGGACATTGAGTTGGGGGATGATTCCCACCACAACACACACACTGCACATGGGGTCACACTAGCCTTCTCAGCATCTCTTCTAGCTTGGTCAACTCTAACTTCAAGTCAGGTATTTCTTGGCTTGATCACTCATTAAGGGTTATGGTTCTCTTGGTGTTTCTTGAAGTGGTGTTCTCTTGTGGTGTGGCTCTCGGGCTTCTTTCCCTTAGCAAGTCGTCCACATGTATCGCCTCTTCAAAGAGCTTGGATAACACATCCCTTTGAAGCTTTGAATTACCAACTAAGGCCTTATAGAGTTCTTCATTTCAACATGGTGGAGACTGCTCTCATTGGGTCACTCCATCACTGGGATCTTCTTGTAGAGACTCCTCACATGAGTGACATAGACTCAAATTTCCTCCTTGTCTTTTTGGCTAACATTCATCAACTTGACAATGAGGTTGTTTGAGTATCCTACTTTGGAAAATATTTTGATAGAAAGGTCCTTTAGGTTATTTAAGTTATTATGCTCAGCATTGTCTAGGCTAGTAAACCAAGTTCGACCCTTGTCTCCTAGATAGAGTCCAAACGCTTATGCATGTTGAGAGTCCATGAGATTTTTTGCCTCACATACCTACTCAAATTGCTCAACGAAACTATAAGGATTATTACTTGTCTAATACTTCTCAAGCTGCTTTGCTACTATAGGTATCTTGGTCTAGCTTCTAGTATTTGGGGTGATCCCCCAACTAGCAACAAGGAAGTTACTAGGGCTGCTCCACTTTGCTCTGCAGTAGTAGTGTTACCCAACAATCACTTTGTGAGAAACTCACTCAATGTAAGATCAACCTCTAATTCTCTCTCCCTATTGGCATTTCCTCCAGCTCTATTTCTACTTGTGATGGCTAGGACTCATTGAACCTCGTTAAGCTCTATTTCTTGGTATAGTCTTTGAGCATGTTGCTCCCAATTGTAGCTAGCCAAGCATTGCAAGGAAACTCTTCCTAGCCTCCTCTCCTCCTCAAGATCAACTATGATTTCATTTGCAAATCTCTCGTGGTGTGCTATTTTTGTTTGTTGATCATATTATGATATGAGTTGCTATATGTGGACCAAAAAATCTCCTAGGTCAATGTGTTGGTTACTTGTGTTCGTGCTTACTGGTCTCTTGAATCACTAAGGTGTCAATGAGGGTGATGAGGTCAGCTAAGGACACATCTCTAATTATGATTCAGTACTTTCTTCACTCAGTTCTTAGGTGGTTTGAGGCTATTCACTTCTAAGTGTTGGGTTTATTGGTTTATTCCTGTGGTCCCATGGGTGTTGGAAATCCTATTGGTGGGTTCGTTTTAGTGTGCTCCTTGTTAATGAAGTCACTTTACAAGTTTACACTCACTCACACACTTGGATGGTGCAATGCAAGGTAAGTTGTGCACAATCTAGCCTTCCACTTTTCTCATGCACCTAAGCATCTACAATGCAATGCACAACCTCTAATGAAATCATTCACACACCCACCAGGCCATCCAACAGTGTCTCCACTAGGTAGCAAGTTGCAAGTGATCGACTAATTTGGTGAATTCTTGGGCTTGTTGCAGTGAATTCTATGTTGATTTGCTTTATGGTCATACTCATAGCCAAGGATCCAACTAAGGTCACTTGATAACTAGCTTATAGCCTTTGGCGTGTTTGGGGGGTCTAGATAGTCCCTAAGATATAGTGTTCTGGTCCTGATAATCTTCCAATTTGCATGTTTGAGATGCAGGTCTGTGAGCATCCGAGTCCCAAACTTGGTCATCTGAGTGGTGTTTTGGCTTTACTGAATGGTCGGGTCTGACTTAGATAGGGTTGCCTATCTGAGCCTAAAAAAATGTGTCCTAGTGGACAATTCGACCATCCGAGTGTTTGAGTGGGGGACTATCTAAGTGGACTTTTTAAAGTGTCCAAGTGGACCGAAGTGACTTAGCCATTTGTTGGATTCGTTTGTCCAAGTGTCTGAGTGGGACTGTTTGAGTCCAAGTGTTTGAGTCTGGGTGGGACTAAGGTGACTCAGACATCTGAGGGTCAGTGAGGATTCCTAGAGACATTGTTTGAGCAATTAAAAAACATGCCAAATGACAAAAAAATTATAGTAATGATTCACTCAACCACACACATGACTAACAATGATCCTGCCCACATTCATCAGTCCCAATAAGGAGGGTTTTGAGCATACCTGGAACCATTGAAGGTGAAGACACATGGATATTTGCTGCTCCTTCGGCCCTTGTTGCTCTCCTTGGACCTGTTGCTCTCTCTCTCAATATCTCACAAAATCAAATGAGATATCCGCCCCCCTTTTCTTTCCTTTTAATGCTCTCCATCTCTTTTTTCCGTTACTATCTATTTTCCTTCCTAGATATTCAAAAACTTTTTTCCTTTCTTTCTCTATTCCCCTATTTCTTGGATGTTACATAGGCTTATCTTGTCCTTCTTTTTTCCTTATTTTCCAAATCTTAATGCATCCTACTAATAAAAAACATCATACCACTAATCTAAATAATGCTCCTAAGTCTTCAAGCACCTAAGCTATCAAGGAAAGAAGATCAAACAACCTCCAACTCCCTCACTTCCTACCTAAACCAAGCACCATTTTGGAGATGAACTCCTACACTATTGCTTGATTTGGAGTGCACAAGCACTCAAGCTTGAATTTGTTGGTCCTAGCAATGGAACCAAAATATCATCACTATCACTAACACCCACCACTTGTAGTCCTCTTCCATGAATCCTTCGATGGATCCATGATTCAAGGCGCTCGCTCAAGAAAGCTCCATCTTCTCCAAGATCCAAGCTTCAATCTCCATAACTACACACGTGAGAAAAGAGAATAGAAGAAGGAGAAGAATAGCTTCTCCATGGTCCTTCACTCTCACACACTCATACTCTCCCTCTTTCATGCACAAGAAGGAAGCATGAGCAAGAACAAGAAGAGAGCTAGTTTGCACACACCAAGTATGAGCTTATCCACTCACTTTTTGACTTTTATACATTCCCTTCTCCCTTTGGGCACGCAACACTTTTTCCATGATTGGCCATCCGACCTTAGTCCTCTTTTCTACTTTCTTTTCTATTCTTTTCCTATTCTCATGGCTCTTTTACATGTCTCTTTTCATTTAAACTTTGCACATGAGGGAGCTTGGCACTCTTTTACAAAGGGAAAAAATGTGTTTTATTTCTTATGTGTCTTGCTCTTTAGTTTTAACAATTTTCCAATGTTTATTAATATTCTTTTTCCATCAAGCTGCCTTTTCATGCTCCTTCATAAGTCTCTTTGTTCCTTGTGTTGTTTTATGTCTTTGCACCTTATGTCATTTTAAGGGTTAACAATGATAATTCTAATTTTCAACTAATTACTACAAAGAAACTCAAAATGGAGTTTAAGACATACTCACATATCTTTGTCTTGCACTTGAATATGGAAAATTCAGATCAAACCTCTAAAGTATCTAAGAATTCAGCCTTGAAAGCCTTACTAGAGGAGGATGATGATTTGTTTTAGATGCCAAAAATAGGCCTTTCCCCTAAGAGGCAACTAGATCACCCACTCAATCTAGAGCCCCAATCTAAGCCAATGAACAAGCCATCTTACAAACTTTCCAAGTGTGAACATGAAGAAGTTGCCAAGAAAGTCAGAGAGTTACTTGAGATGGGGTTTATTGAATCAAGTTCCTCCCCATATGCATCTTCCATCTCTCTTGTTAAGAAGAAAGATGGCTCTTTTTTCATGTGCATTGACTATAGGGATTTGAATAAGATACACTCAAGAATTGTATCCTATCCCATAGATTGATGACTTGTTGGAAGAGTTAAAAGGGGTACAATATTTTACTAAGATTTCTATGCGCTTTGACTACCATCAAATAAATGTGCGGGAAGGTGATGAGATAAAAGAAGCTTTCAACGATGATCATGGGCTTTATCTTTTTCTAATGATACCTTTTAGATTGACTAATACCCCCAACACATTTCAAAGCCTCATCAATAAAGTCTTACATCCCATCCAGTTCACGTTTATGCTCATATTCTTTGATGACATTCTCATTTACAACAAATCACAAGAGAAGCACTTGGCACATGATGTCGGAAGGGTGTTTGACATCTTGACAGGGCACGTGCTATTTGGTAAGGAAAGTAAGTGCATATTCATGCAAACATCAATGGAGTACTTGGAGCAAATTGTTAGTGAAATTGGTATACATGTTGATCCTAAAAAGATGCAATGTGTTAAGCATTGGCCCACACAATCTAGCACTATCTCCTTACATGGTTTCCTTGGTCTCTCATTTTATAGATGCTTTATCAAGCATTATGCCACCATTGCAACTCCTTTAATTGGTCGGGAATCATTATTTTGGGATGCTATTATTGAACATAGCTTTAACCACTTGAAGGAAATGCTTACTTCGGTCCCCATCCTCATATGCCTTGATTTCCCAGATAGTCGATTCTTTAAGTTAAAATATCCAAGATTCTATTCCAAAACCACCTCCCTTGGTGCGCTATGTCCTGTACCCCTATAGCATCTCTAATTCCCTCCTCTTGAATAGATGTAAGTTTCCTTCATTCCAACCAAAGCTCTTGATCTATTGAATATTTGAGCGTTCTGCTTACCTCTGCACTTTCTTCTCCATGCAACTCCAAATTTTGGGCAAAACACAGATGCCCATCTCTCTTTGCATTTTCTCTTGTTTGCTATTTTTTCAATAGGGTTTGATGTCGTTTCTTATTGTTATTGTTGTCTTATTGCAAAGGTTGTTTGGGACAGGAGACAGAGGTGCTCATCTCTCTCTCTCTCTCTCTCTCTCTCTCTCTCTCTCTCTCTCTCTCTCTCTCTCTCTCTCTCTCTCTCTCTCTCTCTCTCTCTCTCTCTCTCTCTCTCTCTCCCCCTCTCTCTATGTGTTGTGTCTATTTTATGTTGTGTTTTCAATAGAATTTGATGTTGGTTCTAATTGTTTTTTTCTTGCAGAGTTTATTTGGAGCAAGAGGCAAAGGTATTAATCTCTCTCTCTGTTTGTGTTTTTTTTTTCCCAATATCTTTTCAATACAACATAATGTTAGTTCTAACCCTTGTTGTTGTTTTATTGTAAAAATCATTTTGGGCGACATTGCATAAGTTCTCATCTCTCTCCCTCTCTCTTTCTTTCTCTGTGTTTCCTCTTTTCTACTTTTTTTTAAAGTATATCTTCATGTAAATACTAACTCTTGCTATTATCTTTTGCAGAGATCAATTTTGGCAAGATTGGATAGGTGCCCATTTCTTTCTCTCTCCCGCGTACTCACACACTCTCTCTTTCTTCCTCTCTGCATTATCCCTTTTCTACTATCTTTACAATAGGGTTTGATGCTAGTTCTAACTTAAGGATCAATAGTTGTTGCAGCACTTAACACAAGGTAGAGCAGAGATTCTGTAGCTCAATTTACAGGTAAATCTACCATATTTTGTGGTACCAAAATTTATTCATTTAATTAGTGACTTTTATGTTTGATGGGATTGATGTTTTCTTATGTCCATCATTTGCAATGGGTTTTGATTTGCAATGATTCAATCTTATCTTCAACAGATCAGCTTATAGGTAAATTGGCCATGTTCTGTATTGCTTCTATTCATGCAATTATTTAGATATTTTTTGCTAAAAGGGATTCATGCAAGTATTTTTGTTAAAAGGGATCCATGCAAGTGTTTTTTGTACATGCAGGTATTGTACAAAGTTTAGGTGAAGCATATAATTCTCGATCGACTATTTTGATGTGGTGAGTGATTCCTTTGTGCTGGATGATATGGATCTGCTGAAAGTCAATGGTTCAAAAATCCTCTGCTTTATTGGTCCTATGTGTCCATTTGGATCTCCATGCCAATTGGCAATGATCCATGAAACTCTTGTATCATATCATCCATATAACACACAATGTGTTGAGTCTTAGAATATCTCAGGTGTCAATCCAAGGTGTCAATCCAATGTGCCTATTAAGATTTCATGCCATGTGGTTGCTATCATTGTAACAACTACTCTATAATAACCACATCTCATACCATGTATTGAGTCAAATAAGACTCCTCTTCATTATAATAAAATTTATTTTGGCAAAATTCTTTGAGTATTCTTATGCTATTCTTTTCATTATATTTCATGTAAATGGTATGATTAAAGTGATACCTTGAAATTGAATCTATACTTTGTGTTGATGTATATATCCACATACGTTTTGATATCGATGTTTATATCTGTTTACAAAAGTGTAAACATCTCTTAATTCCATGTTGATTTGTATGGCATATTGGTGATTATTGGATAGACTTAAAATGCTTATTATTTAGGGGTTAATACATACTTCTTTACATCTAATGCATAGGTTATAATGCTTGAGAGAAGAACAAGCATTCTCTCGATAGAAGTACGTAACAGAAAAGATGAAGAAGGGAATTGGATCACTGATACGTATCATTGCTCGTCTTGGGTACATATGCGTCCAAGTATGAAGGGAGCTTTCAGGATGAAAGTATTTGCAATTGCAGATGTATCAAAGCACTGGAAGGGTAAAGTTTTAGATCTCAGACAAAGGAATGTTGATTCTCACCTTGTAACAGAGCCGTTTGTACAACATGTATTCATGCAAAAACAAATACATATTGCACCCATTGTGCCCTTTCAATGAAACATTGCAAATAGTAAGTATTTGCAACTCATTGAGAATGAGAAATTTCATGATACCTAGGTAACAACTTGTCTCGTATTTATAGAAGTATACCCTTCGGATTGTTGTAAGTGGCAAAATGTTGAGTTTCACTTATTCTTTTAAGTGTTACCACCTTGAAATTGGTAGATTGCTCTTTGAGGGGCGTACAACTAAGTAGCTCACAGAGGACCTTGTTTTTTTCTATGACTCCAAGTACATATTGCCCAAGGGGAGTCGAGAATATGGAACCCTTGAGTCTATGCACATATCGAATCTCAATAGCATAGAATGACCATTGTGTAGTAGCAACATTTTGCACATGTGTAGCACAAAAATTTCAGCAGACATATTGAATTCTATGAAGCCAAGCACCGACTCAAAGAATATACATCTAATTTGGTTCATACCGATTCCAAATTTTGCACACATGTTCAAGGAATATAAGGGTTTGAGACATACCAAAGGCACATATGTCATAAAAAATATGCATCAGAGGATTATGTAACAAGGATTCTAGGCAAAACTTGGACATAAAAAATAACTCACAGTCCTGACACTGTGGAGTGTCAAGTCACAACAAGGGACATGGCTTTCAGGTAAAATTTTTATCTCTTAGCTGACTATTATCTTACTTTGGGATAAATCGACTAACTTTCCTTTCCAATTACAGGTACTTTGTCATATGACAGACTTTATGCTTAGTGTTCAAGTATCATAGATGGAGGATGCTCAAGGGTAAATGGTTGTGCCTTAATCAAGACATGCATTGTCGTGATGTTATGAGGACATAGTGTGAAAAAGTATGAAATGTATCATCATCTGACTTCTTTATTGATCTAGAGATTCAATGTGATCTAAGCCATTAGTATTAGTGTGAGTTGCATGGATTATCCAAAAATACTAGATTTTTGGATAATTTTAGCATATATTTGATATTATTTATTCTAAAAATCTAAAAAAGTTAGAAAAGCTTCTAGATTAGAATGGCATGCAAAAAGCAAGCGGCTTTTTCAGCCAGTTACGAGATTTTTCATAAAAAAGACAGATTGACGAAATCCCACGCATCGCGATTGATGTAAACAGGTTGAAAACTGCAGATTGAACTGAAAGAAGGAGTGATCTGGGAGATCCATGACCACAGGTGTCCTAAGGTTTTACCCCCCTTTCGGAGCCAGCGGAGCTGTCAGATTTGGGTTTCGAGCAGCCAAAGAAGGAGTTGTAATTTTGATGTACGTTTTGTCCTACAAAGAAGCTCTAGGAGATCTAATGCCTGGAGATTTCTTTTGAGTAGTGCGAAGATTCCAAGTTCTTTCAATACATATTGATTCAATTCATTGTGATTTTTTTTTGTAGTGTTTACCACTTGGGGTATCCTCTATCTTCTCTTCCATCTCCTATCTCTACTTCCTTCTACTTTTGATCCCCGGTGGATTCGACCTTTTGACAAAAACCCCTCCGACATTGGTGAACCCGATGTGAAAGGTCGTCGGAAGAAGAAAATAAAAAATGGGAGCATCTTTGAATACATTCTCCAGTGATGTTTTGCAACAATTGGTGCAAAATATGAATATGCTTATGCAAGTACAACAACAACAACAAGTGATGCAAGCTTCAGCTCAAACAGAAAGTGTTGTGATGAATGCTTTGCAAGTAGTTGAGCATGAGGTGAAGTTATTCAATGGTAGGAATGTATCTGCATATGTACATACCTATGCTCAAAAGATGGAATTGTTTGGAGTGGCTCAATTTGCATGGAGCCTGTATTTTGTATGTGTTATTGTTCATGAACTGAAAGCACAGATTAGTGAATTATACTTGCAGGATGCAGACTAGGTAGCCTTCAAGAAGACACTTAGGGAAGAATTTTATATTGAGGATACCAGTTTGATTACATGCAAGACTTTTCAGGAGTGGGTTATATAATCCAATAAGGGTCTTGTGGCCTACAGAATTGTTAAGAGAATTTGAAAGTCAATTTGAGCAGTTGAATCTCACAAAACAGCAAGCTCTTGCAAGTCAAAAAATTAAATTGTTTCTACAAGCAACTGATCTTGAGCTTCAAGAGAAGCTTGATGATTTGTTAGAGGATCAGACTACATAGACAGGTTTGAAAATAGAGTGGAGACATGTCAAGGAAGTTGTTACTGCGCTTGTGAAGAAGCATAGAAGAAGAGAAAGATTGCATGTCTCTAGCTTGCCCACTGTTACGAGCAAAACAGTTGAAGTATCCAGTAAGCCACCCACTTCTGTGGCTAACCCTATGGCTGTACCTGCTATTGTTCCCTCTGTTAGGGATGATGTCTTGGATGAATTGGTCAAATGGATGTGGGATTTTCAATTGAAGGTTGCAAAATTGGACGAAAAAGGACAAGAGGAAAGGGGACGGGTAGCATCCCCTAAGCCTAGAAAAAGATGTATGTGGTGTGACAGTTTGCAACATGAGAGAAAGGATTGTGCTGCCTATTAGGAGGCATTGGCACAATAACTCATCTTTTGGAAAGATGGTAAGATCCATGCACAAGAATAGGATTTCCTCTTGCTTTGAAGTTTGGAAAGGGAGGTATGCAGAAGTTGTTGGAAGACTTGGCTATCCGAAATGCTTATGCGGTGGTACATGCTTCTACTTTTGGTTTACAGTTGGATAGAATGCATGGCCAAGTGATGGTTGGTCCAAAGGCTGAAATATGGACACATGCTTTACATGCAGCTGAAAAGAGACAAGTCACTGATAGTGAAATGTCTCATGCAAGGCAAGACATTCATGGCATAACTGGTTGGGAATCACTAGTAGATGCATATTCAATGTATGCATATTTAGCAAAGGCACAAAACACGGATGTACTTGTGGAAGAAAAACGAAAAAGAGATGAAGATATTGTAGGGACATATAAAAGAATGACAATAAGTGTGGAGCATCCTAAAGCTGCAAATCAGACACCTCCCGACCATGTTATGGAAGAGGTCAGTCAAGAGCAAAAATAGGATAACAAAAAAGAGGGCAAAAAGAAGGACAAGTAGCCAGGATATAAGTTGCAATTTGACATTGAGACATCCACAGATCTTAAGAAGGTTCTTGAAGAATGGATCTTAAACAGTCGAGTGGAATTTACCTTGGGAGAGGTGCTTGGCATTGCCAAGCGAGAACTTCATGATGAGATCATTGACATAATTAAAAGAAAGCATCAGTTTCTTGGTGATACCACTAGTGCATTGCTGCAATTTGAAGAGGAAACTGGTTTGTTGGGTATTCAGGCTGAATATGAGCATGAAGTAAGTACAGGATTGTCTATGCAAGATGCTACTAATCAATGGACAGCATGTGGAAAAGAGAAGAAAGTGGCTAAAAATCCATTGTCTTATAGCAATATGCATGGTGGAGTAAGGCAAGTGCAACAATATGGAGAAGAGACTCTAGGATTTATTCCTCGAAGTCACTACACAAGAAATCATTGGGCTAAAGCTACCACTGAAACGGTAATTAAAATAGGGGAGCTTGAAACTCCTTGTGTTGCTTTACTTGACCATGGGTCTGAGATAAATGTCATTGAGTGTGGATTGTATGAAAATGGTGCATGGCCTGTAGACACTGATCATGGATGGCGAATGAGGGCTGCAAATAATTCTTCAGGGGAGCTCTATGCTACATGTCCTAATGTAAAAGTGACGATTGGTGATGTACAGGAAGAGCAACACTTCTTTGTGCAAGATAATTCCTCATATGCAGTGATTTTGGGACAGCCCTATATTACAAGTGTCCATATGGAAACAAAGGTGCTTGATGATGGTTCTACTTATGCAAGAGTCAGAAGCAAGGATGGGAGAAAAGCAGTCCAATTTCTTACTATTTGTGTTAATCATCCTAGAAATCGGGATACGCTTTGAGAGTCTCCTTTGGTTCCAAACGCAAGGGAATTCAAAAGCCTGGATTTGCATTAAGCACTGCTATAATGCAGGGCTACAGTAGTGCTATTTAGTGGGTGTACTCGCCTCTTGATGAAATGAAGCATGTATTTACTATTGGTAATTCTCAGTTTACAGCAAATAGTTCATGTTGGTTTAAGCCTATGGAAGCTATGTGTAGGGCTGAACGTATATCTATGAAATGGGCTACTACGAAATTGAGAGCATTAGGGTTGTTAGCAAAAAATATGGCATTTCAGGCATCTTTTATGGGTTGAATATTACTGACACAATGGCTGAAATTTCAGCAACTATACATGCAAAAAATGAGGCTGAAAACAAAATGTTATCAGTATGTTCTTTGGATATGTATGATGTTATAGCATTGTTTGTTTAGCAGGAAGGATTACAATGGGCTGAAGTACTAGTGGAGACAAAGTATAAGACAATTGATAAAAAGGTAAAACCAATTGCTTTGCCACTTCCACCAGAGAGAGAGGGTATGTATGAAAAAGTGTCAAGGCAGCCAAGCTTACGAGATCCTAGGTGCAGAAGGGTTTCTTTTGCCTGCTGAGAGAGACTATTTTATGCAGATGTTGGCTAGACATGGGAAGGCATTTGCATTTCAGCCAAGTGAAATAGGTTGTGTGGATCCAAATGTTGTCTCTCCTATGGTCATTTTTACTGTGCCACATGTACCATGGAACTTGATGCCTATTCCAGTGCCTAAAGCTTACTTGCCAAAGCTGATGGATTTGCTAAATGAAAAGATTTGCATGAAGATCTTGGAGCCTTCTTCAGCCCCGTACTCAAATTGTTGGTTTACTGTGCCCAAAAAGAATGGGGCTTTGAGATTTATTCAAGACATGCAACCGGTCAATAAAGTGACCATAAGAAATGTGGGTGCAGGTCCTGTGGTTGATGAATTTGCAGAGGCTTTTGCAGGCAGAGTGATCTATTATTTGGGTGATCTTTACTCAGGTTATGATCAGTTTCAGCTTGCAATTGAAAGCAGGAATATCACAACCATGAAGACTCCTTTAGGATTAGTACGGATGTGTACTCTCCCACAAGGTGCAACAAACTCAATGGCACACATGACAAATACTATGAATAGGGTACTCAGGGATTTTATACCACAATTGACTATGCCCTTCTTGGATGATGTTCCAATCAAAGGGTACGCAGTGAATGAAAAGAAAGAAGAGATGGATGCTCATGGATGTAGACAGTTTGTTGTAGACCATATTGTGGATTGTGAGAGGATTTTGACACGTCTAGAAGAGGTGCATTTAACTCTTTCTGGACAAAAGTCTGTCTTTGGAATTGACGATGTTTTGATTGTTGGGCATATGTGTGGGCCTTATGGGTGAAGGTCATCACCGGCAAAAATAGATGGGATTGATAGAATGCGAGATGTATGCACGAATGTATCAGAGGTGCGTAGATTCTTGGGTGCATGTGTATTCTATTTGATATGGATTCCTCACTTTGCACATGTAGTCGATGCTCTTTATTAGATTCTAAGGAAATGTCAAAAATTTCATTGGGAAAGGAAGCATCAGAAAGCAATGAAGAAATTGAAGCAACTCTTAAAATCTGCTCCTACATTGAGAAAGGCTGACTATTCACATGGAAAGCCTATCATTATTACCGTTGATACAAGCCCAATTGGGATTGGATGAGCAATTGGGCAAGATGATTAGGAAGGGCAAATATATGCAATACACTTTGGTGCAAAAATATTGTCTAAAGGACAGATTCACGACAGAGAAGATATCCACAGGTAAAAAGAGAATTATGGGGAATTGTGACAGCCCTTAAATGTGTTAAGGAGTATTTTATGGGTGCTCATGTAGTCATTGAGACTGATTGTTTGCCAGTATTGGGTATGATTACTAGTTGTGCTACCCCAGACATTGCTATGCTTCGATGGATTGCATACATCAAATCTTTGAACCCTGAATTTCAGCATATTGCAGGAAGAGATAACCTAGTGGTAGACATGTTATCTCGAGCACGCTATGAGAATGAAGATGGGATGATGGATGAGGAGGAAGAAGATGACTTTCTTATGGCTGAAAATGATGTTGCAAGAGTGAATTTAGCAATGCATGGTGTTGTTACAACATTAACAGAAGCTTGGACAACAAAGAGAAGACACTTTAGATGTTTTGCATCTTGTGTAGAAGTGTTTCTGGAAGACAAATATGCAGGATAATGGCTGAGAATTGGACAATATCTCAGTACATTAACAAAGAGAGATGAATGGTTAGATGAGGAATTTAAGAAGATCAAGAGGAAAGCCTATGGATTTTTCTTAAAAGATGGATACTTATGGAAACATGCTAAAAAGAAATAGGGTATGCCATTGCGAGTTTTGGGTGATAGAGCTTCACAAGTAACTGTTATGCAAGAATTTCATGAAAGCTTATGGGATGGTCATAGAGGTGTTTGGGGTACTTTTACAAAGATCAAAGAAAGATATTGGTGGCTGGGTATGTATAAGGATGTTGCTCACTTTGTGGAAACATGTATGACATGTCAAATGTATTCAACTGTGAGACATCGGGATGGATTGCAACCCACATATCCATTGTCTCTTCATTTTAAGTGGGTGGTGGATTTAGTCACAATGCCTACAAGTCTTTGGAAAATGAGGTATCTTGTGCTTGCTCGTGAAGACTTGACTAATCAAGTGGAAGGGAGAGCTCTACATACTAAGACGACGAATGCCATATGTGATTTTCTCTTAGAAGAGATCTTTTGTCGATATGGATGTGTGGGAAAAATTACAACAGATATAGGGGTGAGGTAGATGCAGATGAGGCTCACGATTTCTTTGCACGGTTGGGGATAAAGCTTGCTTTAACATTAGCCTATAACCCTGAAGGAAATGGTAAAAGTGAAAGAGGTCATCCACCTATTGTGAAGGCATTGGCAAAAGCATGTGGAGAGAAGGTAAAAGAGTGGCAACGATTGCTCCCTTATGCTTTGTGGACTGACAGAACAACTCATAGTGCTGTTATAGGATATATGCATGCAGAATTGATGTATGGTCAAAAACCTATCATGCCAATAGAAGAAATGACAATCACATGGTGTGTGTTACCTTGGGAGGAGGAGTTGAATTGAGAGGAGTTGTTGGCCTTACGCATTAGACAGTTGGAAACAAAGTCAGAAGACATAGAGGCAACAACTGCAAAGTTAAGGGCAACAAGGATACAGAACAAAAAATGGTTTGACAAAAGACATAGATTGAGACTAAGAACCATACAAGATGGGGATTGGGTATTGGTTTATGATAGCAGTTTAGATAACGAGCATAATGCCATGCGTAAAGTTTCCAAAAGATGGTTTGGACCCTATGTGGTAAGACAGGTGTTTGATAATGCTACTTATGCATTAAATGAGCTAGATGGGATAGCCATCAAACTTCCGATAACAAGGAAAAAAATCAAATTATTCAAAAGGTGGAAATCTACTACCTATGAGTTGCCAGAATTGGAAGAAAATAGTGGTCATGATACAGGGGCTAGCCATGAAGATATTGAAGATGAAGAAGTAAAGGATATGGTTGCAGAGGATGAGGAGGACTCAGAATCCAGTGACAACTAGGATTTTGGCACATACCAGAGGATGTGCAGGCTCAAAGGGGGTGGATGTCGTGATGTTATGAGGACATAGTGTGAAAAAGTATGGAATGCATCATCATCCGACTTCTTTATTGATCTAGAGAGCCAATGTGGAGGGAAGCTACTAAGCTCTACCCCGAGACCTACGGACCGCTTATTGATCAAGCGTTTCAAGCCAAGCAGCCATGGCTACCTCTCACGTAGCCGACGTAGCCATGGCTTCCCAAGTGCATGGCAACGCATGAACATCAGAAGCAAGGGGTTCATCAAGAAGTCCTAAGTCAAGCCTCTCATAGCTCCTAGCGAATGTGGTGAAGGTGTTACCTAACTCCTTGATGCATGTCACTACGTCATCTCCCGAGGTCTCAACAAGATCCTTGGCCACTGAAAGGAAAGATCGTCTTTCATACGAAGGCCTAAGACTTGCTAGGGTGGTGATGGTGCAATTGGGATGGATGGTGGTGACTCCATTGATGGCGTCACAGATGGGACTTTGCACTCAGGAGCACTTTGAGATGCTGCAGGGGGCTCTAGTGGAATAGGAGGTATGTTGCATTCTATCTCAGCTAGCATGGGGGTGCTCAACTCCTCTGACTTGGATAATGCAAGGGAATCTATTTTAGGATGATAAATGTGTTGGGATTCATTAACCACAACTGGTACTGGTCTAGCTTGCTTTGTAGCCTAGGCTCTGTATGTGCAAGCCTCTCTAGCTGGAGTGAGGTTGCTTAGAGTTGAGCCTCTTGAATGTCCACTTTTAGGCACCCATATCTAAGGGTTGCCCTCATAATATCCTTGTGCTCGCAAGAGATCTTTGGGGATCCAGCGCGGCATGGTAGTGCGCCTGTGTCGATAGTGTATGAACTACCTCTTAGGCTGTGGCTGATAGTTCTTGCATTTAGAAGCACGTTTCTGTGGTTTACAAGGAGGTGGCCCTTGTCATTTGGGCACCCATATGAGCATGGACTCTTTGGCCTTGTGAATGGCCTTGGTGGGCTTAGTTCTAGCAGTTTGAGCGTGGGGTGAGATATCACAGCCCTTCTCCCTAGGCTTGGTCATGGGCGTGGTCGTAGGGGTCTCTATTGGTGGCTTTGCAATTGTAGAAGGATCAAGATAACCCTTGCTGAAAGTAGTCACTATGCGCACATTTCCTATAGCAAGATGGATGCGATCTAGGTTATAGTCCACATTGCAGTTGGTTTGCTTTTTAAAAGTGCGACCTAGTAGTGACTTATTACCGGCCCCTTCTTTAGTGTTTGGCAATACATAAAAGAAGACTGGTACACTTTCAGACTTGATAGAGACGGCCACTTTGCATTTTCCTAAGAGTAGTAAGTGTTGCCCCCAAATGGGCTGAGTTTAGCGTTTGTAGGCTATAATTTAGGTTGACCAATGTGTGTCCAATGGTCATGCGTCAAGATATTATAGTCGGCACCTTCGTCGATCAAGGCATCAAAAGAATACGTCCATTCTGCAGTGACCGTGATTCGTAGGTAGGCGGGTGCCACTGCTTCTTCATCTTGATCTATCAATTCGGTAATAGTAGCCACGCAGATGTTGACAGGGGCTTCGAGCATAGGTGGCTTGTGCAACGGATGGGAAGGAGGATAGTATTTTTTCATGCGACTGCCATTGAAGAAGCCTATTCCTTCACCTTCGAGTGTCTCCAACTCAACATTGCATGTTCTACTAATTGTACGTACTTAGAAAGGTCCTAGTCCTAGAAATTTCATTTTTCTTTGTGGCCCTTCATAGAGTATAGTAGAATGAGGTCCCCCTGATCAAAGTTGTGCCGTTTGACATGCTTGTCAAACCACATCTTTTGTCATGCCTTCTCACAAATCAGAGCATGGGTGGCTAAGAGTCAAGTCTCTGTGAGACACTCTTATTGAACCTTCTTCCTTGTTTTCCAAACATGCATGTATTTGCTTACTCATTGAATTGAAGTATGGATACCCCTCCACTAAGTGGTTGGTCCAAGCCTCTCTTCCCTCCCAACGCTCCTGGGCTGCTATCCTTAAGCTAGGAACAAAGAACTCTAAGGTTAGAATGGCCTCCGTTCCATAAGTCAAAGCCTAAAGGGCGTCTGTCCTACAACCGTTTTATAAGTTGTACGATAGGCCCACAAGGCTGCCATTAATTTGTTATCCCAGTCACTTCGTGATGTGGATACTATTTTAGTAAGCACGTTGACTAGGATTTTATTCGTGGATTCTACTTGGCCATTTTCTTGAGGGTAGTAGGGCGAGGATCTTCTATGAATGATCAGGAAGGTCGAGAGCAGGTGGGATATCACTTCATTAATGAAGTGCGTACCCTGATCACTTTTACTAGTTCAATTGGACAACCAAAATGTGAAAGGACCTACTCCCACAAGAACTTCGCAGTGGTTCTAGCATCGTTCTTCCTAGTGGCTCTTGCCTCCACCCACTTTGTCAGGTAATCACTTGCCACAATGATGTAGCATGCCTGGGAGTACTATGCCACAAGACTAATAGGTCCAATGAAGTCAATGCCCCATTTTTCGAAGGGTTGTCATGCTATTACGAGGGTCAACTCCATCTTATCCTTACGCATGGGCACCTTAGTCCTCTGGCACTCATCGCAGTGCTTTACAAATCTAGCAGCATCACAGAATAGGGTGGGCCACCATAGTTGGGATTGTAGCACCTTACTGGCTGTTGTATCCCCACTAAAGTGTCCTACAGCTATTCCACCATGCGCTTCTCTCAATACATCGTGCATCTCGTATTAACACACACATCTACGCAACAAACCGTCTTGTCCTAGCCTATAGAGTTGGCCAGCGATCAGTTCGTATGGCTCGATCTTTAAGATAAGTCTCCTTAGCTTGACTTTCTCAATAGGTCTCTCAGGCAGACCATTCTCTAGCACTTGAACTACATCATCAACCCAATATGGCATCAGATCGGCCCTAAACAAGTCTCTATTGCTAGACATGACAAATAGATGAGTGTCCGGTAGGTCGTCAGGTATGCCTTGTCCAACAGCTTCTCCTGTGGGTATGCGGGACATGTGATTAGCCATGTAGTGCTGCTTTCTCTTACTTATAACCACATAAAAACCAAATTCCAACAAGAGAAGTAACCATCTAGCTATGCGACCTGTAGCACATGGCTTGTTCACAAGATAAAGCAAGGCTTGATGGTCAACGAAAAAGACGAAGGGTGTGGCCAACAGATAATGCCTAAATTTCTTTACAGCAAACACCATGGCTAACCCTTCCCTTTCTGTAGTGGAATAGTTCATCTTCATTTCAGTGAGCTGCCTGCTGGTAAAACCCACGGGGTAATCTAGGTTATGCTCACCATGCTCGCATAGAACAACTCCAATAGAAAACTTAGAGGCATCTATGTATACATGGAATGTTATGCTCCAGTTTGGGGTTCGTAAGATTGGTGTAGTGGTGAGAGCCTTCTTCAACTCTTCATATGCACGCTGGCATTCCTCAGTCCACTCGAATATGATCAGCAGCTTGTACAATGGTCTAGCAATCAGTGCGTAATTTAGTACAAAGCGTCGATAGTATCCCGTATGGCCTAAGAAACATTGAACGCCCTTATAGTTAATGGGTGGTGGTAGATCAACAATGACCCTGACTTTTGAGAAGTTGGTGGCAATGCCATTCCTTGACACTAGTGCCCTAGGATGCATCTGTGCTTCACCCAGAACTAGCACTTTAAGGAGTTCAACGAGAGATTGTATAACTGACACCGTTCAAAGATAGCTCTCAACTTTTCTAAGTGTTCGGCCCAACTAGAGTGTATGCATAAGTCGTCTATGAACACCTCTAGCTCGCATCTAAGCATATCCTTGAAGATGGTGCACATTAATCATTGGAGGGTTTCAGGCACACTCATTAGCCCAAAGGGCATAACGATGTAGGCAAATACACCCCACTCCGTGCCCAAGGCTGTCTTATGCCTCTGTCTCGTCAGGACGCACTTGCACTTGATTATAGCCAAAGAATCCATCTAGGAAGCTGTAGGCTTCTTTGCTCGCCACCCTTTCCAGCATGTGCTCGGTATAGCCAAAGAAGCCATCCAGGAAGCTTTAGGCTTCTTTGCCTACCACCCTCTCCAACATGTGCTCGGTATACGGTAAGGGGTAGTTGTCCCCCTTCGTAGCGGCATTAACTTTCTTGTAATTCATGCACACTCGAATTTTACCATTCTTTTTCATAACGATCACTATAGGTGATACCCAATCCGTGTGCTCAATCTCATATATAAATCCTGTCTCCATGAGCTTATCGATTTGCTCCCTCATTGCATGGGCATGTTTAGGATTCATAGGGTAAGGTCGTTACTTTGTTGGCACCGCATCTGGAACCATTGGGATATTATAGGTCACAACCCTAGGATCGACTCCTTTAAGTTCCTCCAAGGACCAGGCAAACACGTCGACATACTCTCGTAGGAGAGCAACAAGTTTAGCCTCCTCATCCTTGTTCAAGTTGTCAGCAATGGACACAGGTCAAGGCTTCTCGCCTTCCCCTGCCAAGTTGACTTCCTTGACCTTGGCAGGTCCCTCAATTGGCTCACTGGTTTGCCCTTGTCTCTTTTCTCCTAGAAAAATCACCACTCTATCACCCTTCTTAAACTTTGTGCAGCATTTGGGCAGATTCTACGGCTTCTTTTGCCTCTCTCATTCTGAGTCCTTAGTTCGCTTCCAGGCCTCCTCCTTTAGCCGTCTGCACCTTAGGTGGATTGACAAGTCCCCTTTGGTGCGTCTGACCTTAGAGGGTTGGGGTATTTTGGGATCACTCTCCATACTAACTTCTGACTCCGAGTTAAACTAACATCCCTTGCTTGAGGAAGGAGTTTCGCCAGGGGGTCGTAATTCAGTAGGTGTATCCGTTATAAGCACAGGAACTACCAATGGTTGTGCCACTCGTGCCTGCTCCTAATCCATGGCTCCTATGTGCTCCAACCAGGATCTATCGCACTCCATCCGCATGACTCCTCTTTCATTCCAGCCTGCCCTTTCCCTTCTAGGCCTAGAGTCTGCCTTGATTTGTTCGATCGCTCTCCCTTCTGTGTCATATTCTATCGTGTCTAACTCTTCTTCACTCTTATCCCCAATAGAGCAGCAGTCCTTGTACTCCTCATCATCAGAGTCTTGCCCCTCTAGCTGCATGTCATCCCCCGGGTTTTCCTCTCCAATCTCCTTTTTGTCAGTGACTAAAGCCCAATTGTATAACATATTAAGATCCTGAATTTTGGTCCATTTCCACTCAGACTTAGCCAAAAGATCACTTAGAGGTTTTAGATTGGCAGCCATGTTGCCCTTAAGTTTATCAGTCAGGCACTCTATGATTCCCTGAAGCTCGAGCTTGTTGGTGGGAATATGGAACGAGACCGGTTTCCCTGGGTTATGTGAGCTTCTTGCCATCATGCAGAGTGGCACGATGGGCTCCCTTATTGGCGTGCTTGGGGATTTAGTAGATCGCCTATATAGCTCTTCCTCATCTGAGAACGGTAGGTCAATAGTTGTCAAGACATGCATCCAATCCCGCTCGTCCTCAGGGCAGGGGATGTACTTGGTCAATGACCCATAGGGTTTTCTTGCTTGTGCATCACCTTTTAGCATGGTTGAGATAGCATCAAGGTCGGCTGGGGTAGTCTTCCAAGTATCCATCTCAACCCTTACCGCTTCTGTTCTATTCCCCAAGAAGATGAGATTGTTATCCCAATCTTCAATAACTCACGTATTCCTCATCTAGGGTCGACCTAGTAGTATGTCATAGTCCACTCCCTTCATGACAATGAAGTTCACGGAAAACTGCACCCCTGCGACCTTCACTGACCAGTTCTTTAGGACCTCGAATGGTCTGACCTTCATTCCATTGGCCAATGTGATATTGAACCTAGCTGTTTCCACAGGTGGGTTTCCCCAGGCTTGTAGAACTGTGTGGCTCAAGACATTAACACCGGCGCCTGTTGTAGAACGATGAGTTGACGATCAAGGCTACGAGTCGAGTACATCTAATGTCCTTGGCAAAGTCAAGGATATGATGAAGCATTATACTGATATGATTTTTGAACAATATCGACAAATAGCCATCGACGTTAATTTCTTGAAGAAGCAACAAAATCTGATAGGGAGTCGACGCCCTGAAGAGGGTGGACCCTCAAGATTTAGTTGTAAGTGGTGTGGTGGACAGCACTTCCCCAGAAACTGTCCAAATGTGAAATGTGACATTTGTGGGAAGTCGGGCCATTTAGCTGCTACCTGTTGGAGTAAGATTAGTTCTCTCCAACAAGGGAGTAAACAGCCGGGCCCAGTGAATCATAGAGCGCAAGGAAATAACTTGCAGCAGAATGATGCACCAAGGCAAATATTGCAGAGGGGAAAAACAACTATACAAGAGTTTCCACAAGGCAACGGAGTCAGCCTTATTGAGGCTGTGTGAGTCAATGATACTAAAACCTCTAACTTAAGAGCCATGATAAGAGGCCAAAAGGCTAAAGAGGTTGACAAAGATAAGGAAAAACTGGTTGAGGAAAACCCTAAACAAGGGGATAAGGGGACACAGGTCCAGAGTCCTAGCATGGAAGGGGGACCGCTAAGACCGGTTGACAGAAAAGGTGACCCTAAGAAGGATGAGGAGGTGCCAAGAAAGAAGGCAAGAGCCAAGAAAGAAGCACCACAACCAGTTCAAAGAACAAAAGAGAGGATGGTTTGGCGAGAAAAGAGAGCTTTGGCCACTTATCATGACTTTGATTTGGCAAGTTCTCTTTGCGAAGTCAAACCAGATGTGAACCTCTTGCAATTGATCAAATTATCTCCAGGAGTACACAAGGAATTCAAGAAGATCCTGCGTATTGGGTATATTGTAGAACCTTTGGGCATAGCACGAGTAGGGGAAGATTGGTTTGATCATGCTGAAAAGAACTGCCTTAGGGTTCCAGCTTACGTGGATGGAATATTGGTGGAACATGCCATTGTAGACACTAGATACTCTTTCAATATCATGAGTTCAGAGTTGATGGAGAGGTTGGGTCTAAGCATCCAAAAAGATAGCTCCACCCTTCTCAAAATGGCTAATGATAGTCTGAGACAACTAGAAGGTTGCGTTACTAAGGTCCATGCTACAATGGTAAGTGTAGAATGCTTCTTGGACTTTAGGGTGATAAGATTTGCAGGACATCCTAGCTATCGAGTTTTGCTAGGTAGGCCTTGGATCTTACGAATAGACTGTCAAGTTGATATACTTGCCGGTCGAGTGGTTTTAGGTAGAGGTGCTAATCGAGTAGTAGTCGATGCTTAACCAGAGTCTCCTCAAAGTGAGAGAGCCCCTTTATCTTCTACTGAATTAGAGACAGCTGATGATCCATCTGGTAGTGAGACATCATCTAGTGATGAATCTAAAGAGGGGTCCACTACACAGAGGATATCTATCAGATAACTCTAAATGAGCCGATAGAGCCGTAAGATAGGATAAGAGACGCGGATGTGATTGAGTTAGACCCTGACATGCCGAATGATTCGCAGCCAATTAAATTAGGTTCCATGATCAATTCAGCAGAAAGGGAGGACTATGTGTCCTTGATTCAAGAATTCTGTGATATCTTTGCTTGGAGTTATGATGAGCTGAGAGGCATTCCTCCCAGCCTAGCTGTTCATACTATTCCTGTAAAAGAAGGCAATCGTCCTGTGCGTCAGAAGGTAAGGCGTATGCCTTTTGAATTGAGGGACGGCGGGCTGTTTGAGGAGTTACAAAAGTTACGAAAAGATGGTTTAATCTTCCCTGTACAACATACAGAATGGTGTTCACCAGTTGTAATCAGGAAGAAGAAAAACAACCAGATTCGATTATGCGTAGATTTTAGAGAGCTGAATAAGCAGACAGTTAAGGATTACTACCTATTGCCATTTATTGACCAGATTTTGGATCAATTAGTGGGTAGAGAAATATATTCATTCATGGATTGCTTTGCGGGATACAACCATATGGCAATTGTAGAAGAGGACAAGTTGAAAACGACTTTCATTACTGTGTTTGGTACTTTTGCGTATCATGTGATGTCCTTTGGTTTGTGCAATGCACATGGATCATGGCAACGAACAACAGAAAAGACTTTTGGTGACATCTCTCCAGATGAGTTGAAAGTGTTTATCGATGACCTGGGGGCAGCCACTGTAAGGGAGAGGATGTTGATTATTTTAAGAAAATGCTTTGAGCATTGCAAAAAATTTTGTATCACTCTTAATCCACGGAAGTGCGTCTTTGGAGTACCTTATGGGCTATTGCTGGGCCATGTGGTCAGTTAATTAGGAATAGCAACTGACCCTGAAAAGATCAAGGTTATAGTTGTATGAGTCCACCACGCACTCTGAAAGAGATTCATAGCTTTCTGTCATTGATAGGGTATTATCAGAGGTTTATAAACGCCTTGGCAGAAAGAACATTGCCATTAACGAATTTATTACCCTTTAGCTGTATATTTGAATGGAGCGACCTTTGTAAGGTAGCTTTCGAGGATGTGAAATAGGAGCTAGTAAAAGCACCAGTTTTAAAAGCACCTAAAAGAGACGAGGTGTTCTATATATTTTCAGCAGCCACCATGCATAGTATAAGCTACTATTTAGCCCAAATTTGGGAGGAAAAGTGGTATCATCTAATAGCTTTTGCTAATCAAAAATTGGGCATTTCAGAGATCAATTATACCTACATGGAGAAGTTGTGTCTTGCAATGGTCTTTGGGACTAAGAAATTTAGGAACTACATCCTCTATGAAAAGGTAGTATTCTATACGAAGGCGGAAGGGCTTAGATTGCTTATGAACAAGCTACAGCCGCCTGATTGTTTGGCAAAGTGGTTAATCACTTTGCAGAAGTTCGATTATGAGATTAAGAGTAAGCCACCGAGGTTGCAGGGTATTGTGGAATGCCTTGTGGATTTCAGGGAGCCGAAAGAGACTTTGGCTGAAGGAAGTGATATTGAGGAAATGTTTAAAATTGATACAGCTTCTATTCCATCTTGGTATGCTGCTATTACACACTATTTATCAATAGGAGAGACGAGAGCTAGTCTATCAAAAGTTGAAAAGAGGAAAATTAAACAATAGGCATTGAAGTTTTCCTTGATCGCAGGGACACTATATCGGCAGGGTGTTGATGATATCTATTGCCGATGTGTGATGCCTGACGAGGTTCCCTTTATTTTAGAAGAGTGTCATGACTCCGCATGTGGAGGGCACTTTGCAGGATGGTTGACGGCGCAGAAAGCATTACAAGCTGGATATTAGTGGTCGTCTATCTTCCAAGATTCTTTTGAGTATGTGAAGAGATGTGATACATGTCAAAGACATGACAGTAGCGAGAATAGGAAATGCCCACTCATGCCTATCATGGCTATCCTTCCATTTGAGAAGTGGGGAATTAATTTTGTGGGTCCTATCACCCTGTCGTCTACTACTCAGAAGAGGTACATTATAGTAGCCACTAATTATTTTACAAAATGGTTAGAAGCACGGGCGACGAGGCAGGACAATGCAAAAGAGACTGCAAGTTTCCTTTTAGAGCAGATTATCTGCCGTTTTGGTCCACCAAAAGAATTAGTGTCAGACTGTGGCACTCATTTTTTGAATAAAGTGATCAAAAGCTTGATTGAAGCTTGGCAAATCAAGCACAATAAAATGACTCCTTATAATCCGCAAGCAAATGGGCAGGTGGAAAGTACTAATAAGCAGCTTGTAGGGATCTTTCTAAGATAGTCTCTGAGAAGAAACGAGACTAGGACAGGAAGTTGTATGTGGCAGTATGGGTGTACAATACAACGTTCAAGCAAGCTACCAGCCATACTCCATTTAAATTAGTTTATGGGGAAGAGTGTGTGTTACCCCTTGAAATTGAGTTGCCAAAACCATACGATTTGCAATTAACCATTCTTTGGGAGATAAGGATTCCCTTTTTGAACGTTTCACGACCATAACCCACTTGGATGAGCTGAAGTTGCAGAGCTTATTACACCAAGAGGTAGCTAAGCGTCGAAAGAAGCAGTTGCATGACCTTAGAGCGAAGAAGTATACCTTTAAAAAAGGGCAATTAGTTCTCTATTACGATGCATGTAGGGAGCTATTTCCAGGGAAGCTAGAACCTAAATGGGATGGCCCCTACAAGATTGTCAGGTTAGGGAAAAATAGGTCTACGGATCTATTAGCTGATCTGTAGGGGGTAGAGTTTAAAAATAAGGTTCATCTTAATAAGATTAAACCTTATTATTTCTAAGTATGCTAATATAGAAATGCATTGCAGGTCCATGCTGGGGATGATTTGAGACCTGCAAAAGAACTTAAAGCCGGTTGATGGGGCGGCTAATTCCTTATTTGGAGCACCCATATCTGGAGCAGAGATACCATCAGGGGAAACTCATCTGGTGGAGCAAAGGATATAAAGTGATTGAGCAAGAAGACGGAACCTTTGTGTGGGAGATCAAAGTCTTTTGCCATCAGTGCTTACGACTGTTGACAAGTATCGCTGTTGAGTTTAATGTAGATGGTGGGATGGAGCCGTCAGTTCATCCTCTCAACATGCTAAACTTTGATTACCATAATTACGAATAGAGGAGTTTGTGATGGCCGGCTGTGTAAACCCATTGTGGACGTATACATTATATTTTAATGGAGTGTCCAGGGGCCCTAATAAAAAAGGGAGTGTTGGAGTAGTAATCGGAGATCCCCGACGTAGAGTGACGATGAAGTTAGCTGCTTATCTCGGGGTAGGATTCACTAACAATATGGCAGAGTATAAAGCCGTGATTATGGGACTGCATATTGCCAAGCAAGGTGGGATTCGTCGGTTGTTAGTAAAAGGGGATTCGCAGTTGATCCTAAATCAGCTAGATGGGACATACATAGTGCAAAATCCCATTCTCTGTATGTATCATTGAACTGCGATGACCCTACTTGAGGAGTTTGAGAGAGTGTCTTTTCAGCTGATTCCATGTTATTGGAATCAGTTTGCGAATTCTTTGGCTAATCTTGCTTATGAGGAATACCTCTTCTTCAATTGTGGTCCTAGTTTGGATATTGTGATCAATAATGAAACAGGACCCGATCACTTATGGGGAATATTATCAGAGCATGCAATATATGGCAGACGATGGTTGATATGGGTGATGCAAAGAGTAGTCGAGACCAATCTACCGTTATTATCCTGGACCCATAGGCTGATTAGACAACATGTTATGCGTGCGCCTCTTGCTATATATGCAGGAGGGATGGGTCATAACCTTATGCATTTAGTTTAGGGGTGTGAGCCCTATGTTTTCCTCCTTGGAAAGGAGCTTATTATTGTACATTTGTGCTATTTCAGGGAGGGATGTGTAGGTGCTATTCTGTTTGATCTCATTAGGCCAATATGGCCGATCAGTTTTTATAGTGCAATGGTTTATTTCATTAGGCCAAGAGGGCTAGTCATCTGTTTAGTGTAGGTGCGGTTAATGGTTTCTTGTTTTAGTTTTGTGCTAGACAAGTTCGAAGAAGAGCTTGGAAGGAGCCGTTTGTTGCGCAGAAGATTCTCCTGGCCCTATCCAGGTGATATCTCTCCTTTATGAGTACCGTGTTTTATGCTATATGTATCTGTGTACTTGTTAAGGGGATTTTCTTTTCTTGTTGAGGACTAGAGACCAAGGCATGAAGTCCCAGGTTTAGGTTAGGTATGGCTGAGGGAGGTTTGAGTAGTCATTGCCTCCTGTAAAGACATTGTCAAGTATTGAAAGACCTGTTTTAGATAGTAGTCCTAGTGACCCTATTCTGCTAGCCTACTAGGCAGTCATTCTAGGAGTTCTTGTTAGTTGTGAGGCAGTTAGAGGAGCCTGCCAGAAGGGAAAATAATGATGATGGAAAGAAACCCTGAGTATCTTAAAGACAATAAATAAATACAAAGGTGTGTAAAAAGGGGTTCTAATCCCCTATAAAAATAGAAAAGAAAAAGAAAGAAAAAATTATAAGTAGTTGCTCATCGCCTAGTGAAGGCTTGGTAGGTTCCTGGAGACGAGTCAGACCCGGGGCCAATGCCTTGTCTTCCTAGGGGTGGTGTCTTGCTGGAAAAGAAGAAATTTAAGGAAGGTTGGAGCGAAAATAAAATTGAGCGTCATAAAAGGATTAAGTGTCGCCTTGCGAGGGCTTGGTAGGTTCTTGGGTACCGAGACAGGACTTGAGGCCGATGCCCTGTTCTCCTTGGGTCACTATGCTCAGCTCCCTCCTTTTTACATGCCCGAGTATGTCAATAAAATAAAACCCTAAAAGAAGAAATGTGCTGAAAGAATATACTTCTTGATCAGGCTATAGGAGTCCTCGCCTAGTAGGAGCTCCTGGTTTTGTTGTCCTTAGTTAGGTAGGTAATTTAGACCACCACTTAGGGCAATCTCTTTGATAGTTCTTTTTAGTTTGGCCGTATTGGAGCAGTTGGTTAGTGACTGGCTTTGGACCTTCTATCAGATCATGCTAGGCCTACTCCCTGTGGATGTCATGCCTTGGTTTTGTCAAGGGGTAGGGTGAGGATTGTGCTATGTTTAGTATGTATCTATTTTGTATCAGCTTGATGCTTCCTTTGGTTGTTTTGTACAGATCTATTGTGGGATTCGACGGGCTGAGTCGCCCTATCCCATGGTCGCCAATGAGAGCAGAGTTTTGGTGCCGAGAAGTGCTTAAAAATAGCTAAAAATTACGAATATCAAGGGAAAAATATTCAACGTCGAAGGCAGCGGTTCCAGCTAGGACGATTTTAAGCGTTAAGTGCTTTAAAGACGCTCGACAACACTTGTTGATTTTTGATAATTTTTCAGATAGCCGTGCGGGTTGTCAAGAGTTTCCGGCCAATGCGGGATGTCAAGCCGAACGCGCAGAAATTTATAGCACTCGATTTGGAGCCCAGACGGGGAAATGGCCAACAAGTGGGCAAGATTTGAAAGGGTGGACTTCTTTTTGGCCAAATGGTCATGACCTTTGGGGGGGCTTGTAGCATTTTAATGTAGCATGAAATCATGGGCAACATCAAGATGAAGAAAACTTGAGGAGAGGGCACCAGTTTTGCGCCGAAAAATGCGCTTGATGCATGGAGATGGAGGATGCAACCTCAACACAACCCACCCAATGGACATTGGGGCTTGCCTACCCTCTGTCTACTGATCATATCGTCGCCCTTCACTCGCGCAATGATGGCCTTGATGAAGAATTCTGATTTTAGTATTTCTCTCTCCTCCCTCTCTCTCCCTTAAGGGGCTGTTCTTGTGTGGAAGAAGACAATGAAAAATGATGGAGGAAAGCTTGTCCGGATGAGACCGGATTGTTTCCGGATGGATGAAGACATGAAAAGTGTTGTTCTTGAAGATGATGAGCATTAAATGCATGCTAGAAATCAGTCCCGTAATCAAGACCAAGAAACCGAGACCTGAAAATAAGCGGTAATGCTATTTTTATGAAGAAAAATGATCTTTTTATATTATTTGCTCTATGAAACCTTGTTCATATGGGATGAAATTTCATTATAATACTATTTGCCATGAGTTTCAACTGTTTGCAACCTAAAAATCAGAAAATATAAGGCTACCTGGCCAGAATTAGTGTTAAAATGCATGAAAGACACGCGTTTTAAGGGTAAATTTGGGTTTTTTGCTATATAAATGAGAAATATGATATGTCACACCAACTCAATCTGAGTTTTTGCTATCAATGAGCCTAAGGGTTACATCCCACAATCAACTTTCATTTTCAGCCATTATTTATTAAAGAAAAATAAAGAAAAATTTCAAAAATGGAGAAAAATGGGTTTAAAATTAGGAAAAAATGGAAAATGGGCTGAGGAAAATTAGAAAAAATTATATCTATATTTGTGCAATGTATAATGATGGCAAAGCACAAGGTTGTCCTCGGTTTGTCCTCGTTTCTATGTTTTGTGCATATTTATCATTCTTTTAAAAGGAAAAAATGCATAGAAACCCTATTTAACCGATCAATGATGGAAAACGGTAAGAGTTAGATGCTGAAACAGTGAAAGATAAAGAAAAGATTTGATTTATGCATTGCACTTGGCAAATAGGAAACGGTTTGAATAAAGAGGATGGTAGCATGAGCATATGGCTCGGTGCCTCCTTTCAACGCAGCACGCGTTAGTGAAATTCATGGAAAGAATGCTTTATGCTTTATGCACGATGCTGATCTTTCTTTTGTCTGAGCACATAGTCATACACAATTTGCATTAAGCATAATAATTAAAATGTATCATTAAAAAAACCTCCTGGATACATGGCAACTGTCTTCATAGGGTTGTGACCAACGATGAGCGTGAGAGGATGTCCTAAGCTGTAGGTTAGTCGTTGGGTCCTAAGGGGAGATTGTAGTGAGGAATGGTACATCCTGGAACGTAAAATATTGGTATCTTGAGAGGAGTTTGTGTTATATGTCTAGCAACGCATCAAAGTGCCAATCCCTGCAATGTAGGAGAGCTGTAGTGGGGCTCCGACTATTAGTCGGTGGAGTGTCTCCTATGTGTGTGTGATGAGGCGTTATGCCTATCTACTTTGGGATCTCCCTCCGAGGAGTTTTAGGGAAACGTTGGACTATAAACTATAAACACAGGAATTAAGCTTTAGGGCGGTTTGTCCTTTAGCATTAGATTCATGCTCCTGGTCCGCGAGGCCGTGACAGTGTTTGTGTGTCATGAGCATGAGGTGTCAAGATTGTGGGAGAGAAGGAAGGTGTCTCACTTGTAGCTTTCTTGCTTGCACAATGGGGGAATACACACAAAGGTGGAGGCTGAAAACACTTTTTCCTCTTCTTAGTTGTGTAAGCCAAAAGAACTCAAGTACATAGAAATAGAAGAACCCTATATATGGGTCTCAAACCAAACTCAACTAACTAAGGTGGCATACTAACTGAGCCACGAACTAGAGTAGATAAGGATAGCTGTCATCTAGCTATTATTCATGGGCGGTGTACCAACCGCATCTACAAAACAACTGACAAGTCGGTGACATAAATGCACAATGGTCACCCTGGCATATCACAAGTGGAGCTCGATATCTCAACACTCCCCCTCGAGCTCATTCCCAATTCCTACACACCAAGTAGGTCTCTGAACTTGTGTAGCTTCTGTGCGCCCAATGCCTTCGTAAATATGTCAGCTACTTGATCCTCTGTGTGCTGACATAAACTAGATCAATAAGACCTAGTAAAACCCTCTCCCGCACATAGTGATAATGCACCTCAATGTGCTTTGTTTTTGCATGATAGACTGGGTTATTTGCCAAGTGTACACTACTCATGTTGTCACAATAAATGACAACTGGCCCATCTGTAGGCTGATGCATATCATAAAGTAGCTTATGCAACCAAGCTACCTCACATGCAGCCATTGCTGCGCCCCTATACTCAGCCTCTGTGCTCGACAAGGCAATTGTAGGTTGTTTCTTGCTGCTCCAAGTGACTGCAGCACTCCCAAAAGAGAACACATATCCACTGGTAGATCGACTATCAGAAATACTACTAGCTCAATCAGCATCAGTGTATCCATGCAACTGTATCTGAACCCCAATCTCATAAAATAGTCCATACTGCAATGTGAACTTCACATACCTAAGTATGCGTCTGGCCGCATCCAAATACGGTTTCCTTGGAGCCTGCATAAACTGACTTACCAATCCAACAGGATAGCTCAAATCTGGCCTGGTAATAGTCATATAAATCAAACTTCCTACTATGCATCTGTATATAGTAGGGTCTTCGAGAAGCTCACCGGCATCTACGCTCAGCTTCACATTCTGCTCCAAATGAATTGAAATAGGCTTATAGCCTGTCATCCCATATTTGGACAGCATGTCCAATCCATAGTGCCTCTGCAAGAGCCGTATCCCACTTGGTGATCTAATCACCTCAATGCCCAAGAAATAATACAACTCTCCCAAATCCTTCATCTCAAACTTCTGCTTCAATAGCATTTTCATATGAAGGATATCTTCATCACTGTCACCTGTCATAATCAAATCATTAACATAAATGACAAGTAGTATAATACCTTTTTCTGTTTTTCTCACATAAAGTGAGAAATCTGCCTTGGAAATCTGAAAGCCAATAGTGACAAGATATTGTCCTATCTTGTCAAACCATGCTCTAGGTGCTTACTTCAAGCCATACAAGGCTTTCTTCAACCTGCAAACAAACTCAGGATGAGCAGCATGCATAAAACCTAGTAGCTGCTCCATATACACCTCTTCTTGCAAATCACCATGCAAGAAGGCATTCTTTACATCCATTTTATGTAAAGACCATTCCTTTGATGCAGCCATAGCAATGACTGCTCTTACAGTTGCCATCCTTGCAACCGGACTGAATGTTTTTTCATAATCAATGCCATATATTTGTGCATACCCCTTGACTACTAATCTTGCCTTGTATCTGTTTATAGAACCATCTGCATTGTGCTTCACCTTATAAACCCACTTACAATCAATTGCATTCTTACCTTTAGGCAAAGGTACCAATTCCCATGTAGCATTTGCCTCCAAGGCATACATTTTTTCATCCATGGCTTTCTCCCATTTTTCTTTTCCCATGGCTTGCTCAAAAGAAGTGGGTTCTGGTTCATGTATCATTTTGACCATATAGGCATAGTGAATGGCTGTAAATCCATCATATTTCAGCCTGTCCACAGGATACCTAGCTCTAGTAGACTTGCGCAAAGTAGGTTCACTCCCAGGTGCTCTCAAAACATCCCTGGTCTTCCTTACTCCAGGTGTAACAATAGAAGGAATACCCAATTCATCATCAATGCTGTGTTCTGAGCCACTAGATTCACCATCCACATAAGAGTGACCTGCATTCACATCAAACATGGGCTGATCCACCTTCTCTTTTCCTTTTCATGAAACCTGCATACCACTATCTGCATTGTTTTGAGGAGATTCTCCTGATCTCAATCTGCCTATCCATGGCGAAGAATGTGAACCACTGCTAGAGGACACTCCATGTCCACTAATATTTTTTGACTGCTACTGTGAATTCTGTGCGACATTACCATATCAATCACATTTACTGGTTTATACTAGCTACTCATCTCATCAAAAACAACATCTCTCCTCACTGTAAATTTATGAGTAGAAGAGTTATAGCATCTATACCCTTTCTGCTCTGTAGAGAGTAACCAATAAAGATGCACTTCTCAACTTTTGGATCCAACTTGGATCTCAACTCATCTGGCACATGAACATAGGCAATGCAACCAAAAATCTTCATATGAGAAATATTTGGTTTCCTACCAGTATACCTCTCCTCTGGAGTCATCCCATGTATTGCTGCAGTGGGAGTCCTGTTCATTATGTAGACTACTGTAACAAGTGCTTCAGCCCAGTAAAAATCTGGCAAGTCTTTTTCGTTGAGCATGGCACGAGATACCTCTCCAATATGCCTTTTTTTCCTTTCTGCAATTCCATTTTGTTGTGGGGTATGACTGCATGAATATTGCTGCTTTATGCCATGCTCCTACAAGAACCTTGCAGACTCATTTGAGAGATACTCTCCCCCTCCATCTTACCTTAGGCATTTTATTTGCAGGCCTGTTTCTTTTTCAACCATAGCTTTAAGAGTTTTGAAATGCCCAAAAACTTCACTTTTCTTTTTTATAAAATACACCCAAACTTTTCTGCTATAGTGATCAATAAAAGTGAAAAAATAATGACAGCCTCCAAGAGATAGAGCTTTAGTAGTCCACACATCAGAGTGGATTAATTTCAATGGCTTCTTACTCTCTTGAACATGTCTAGGAAATGGTTTCCTTGCTTGTTTTCCAAATTGATAGGCTTGACATACCTTATGTATTTCTGCAACCTTGAATTTAGGCAATCGTATAACAATATTTTGAGCTTGCATTGATTTAAGTCGTTGTACATTAACATGACCAATGCGTTTATGCTAGATATCAATATCTGCAACTACTACCGGTCCCATGTGCAAACATTGCTGCACTCAATTCAGGCATGTCTGCATCCAACGTAAACATTCTTCCCTTCTTCTTTCCTTTTGCTATCAAGCGACCTTTATTTTTCATATCCTCAATAAAGCATCCATGAGAATTAAATCTAACTTGCAAGCCCTGCTCAACCATTTGACCAACAGAAACCAGGTTCTTGGTGATATTCGGGACATGAAATACATCCGACAGGTATTTCTTTTTCCCATCCTACATAGACAAAGGAATTTTTCCAATCTGCACAATAGGATGTGCAGTATCATCACCAGTCTCCACAAATCCTGGTTTTTCCATTTTCCTTGCATCCTGCATCCATTCTGCATGACCATGTGGTTTGATGCACCTGAGTCAACATACCACACATCGTTTCTTTCTTCTCCACTTGTCATGGAATTGGTCAGGTGCTGCACCATAAACAAATGCTCATTTCTGTCATCACTCTGTCTACTAGAAGATGCATAATTCTCTTGTTGCAATTTTCCATTCATGATGTCATTCTGTTTTTTATAGCAGTCTTTAGCCATATAATCCATTTTACCACAGTAGTAGCATTCAACATTGCTATTTGCATTTTGGCCTCTTTGCCATCCACCACGACCTCTTTGGCTCCCCCTGCCTCTAGAGTTACCACGTCCTCCTCCATAGGACTGGTTTTCTTGAGTTTGTTGCATATCCTGATTTCTACCACGGACTCCAGATCGGCCTCCTCTACTCTGCCTCTACCTCTTCCAACATTTGAGTAGAAGATAGCTTTTTTTGAAGTTCCTCCTGAAGAAGATGCACCACCATTTCTCTGCTCCTCAGAAATTAGAAGAGCAATCAACTCCTCAAAATCAAGAAATCTTTCACGGATGGAAATGGATGTTTGGAACTGTGCATAATCCTTTCCTAGACCATTCAAGGTCACATAAACTAAATTATCATCTTCCACTAGTGACCCAATGGAAGCAAGTGCATCTGCAATCTTCTTCACCTTCATGTGGTAGTCATTGATGCTTATACTTTCTCTTTGCACATTATGCAACTCTTGCTTGAGCTGCATTTTCCTGGCTTGCATATTTGTGCTATACATTTTTGGCAAAGTATCCCATGCCTCCTTTGGCGTACTTGCATCTTGAATATGCACAATCATAGAGTCTGAAATGCTGATAGACAGCCAGTACATAACTTTTCTAGCTCTCTCATGCCATGCTTTAAACGCATGCATTTGCTGTTGATTGGGAACATCAGGAAGAATTGGTTCTTCTTCATTTCCTGCAACGAATTCCCAATATCCTTTTCCCATAAGGAAATTCGTCATTCTAAACTTCCATGCTTGGAAGTTGTTCTTCTCAAGCTTTTCAGTGACAATCTATGAAAGAGAATCAGATGTCATTACAGAACATTGCAAAAAATTATGTCACTGCAAAGAACACAAGTTCAGCCTCACAAGGCCAAATCTGCAAAATTGACGAAAGTGGTACTTGACCACACAGTCACTTCCTAGTGAAGATTTTGCATCAACACGCAACAAGGATGATTCTGTAACTCCCAATGTCTCTGCACACAGGCATATGATGCAATTTCTACAGTAACTTTTCACCGACCTGTAGAATAGTGGTCGCACAGCATAAAACAGGGCCTTTTCTTGAGTGCGTGCAGAAAACTTTCGCCTCCAAAACAGGCCCCAAAATGGCCTCAAATAAAAAAAACAGAGCAACCTAGGGCTAAAGGCCTTTCCCGCAGCATATACTACCCTCTTGCTACACCGCAAAGGGCGTCTCAATCTGAGACAATGCACTCTTGCACTTTCCGGCTGTGCTACCTGCAAAGACTTGCTCCCAAAACAGAAAAATGAAAGCAACACTGGTCCTCTTACCAGAACACCGCGAACTTGGTTTGCTTTTTTTAGCTCCTTACCACGAACAAGGCTCTGATACCATGTCAAGATTGTGGGAGAGAAGGAAGGAGTCTCACTTATAGCTTTCTTGCTTGCACAATGGGGAAATACACACAAAGGTGGAGGCTGAAAACGGTTTTTCCTCTTCTTAGTTGTATAAGCCAAAAGAACTCAAGTACATAGAAATAGAAGAACCCTATATATGGGTCTCAAACCAAACTCAACTAACTAAGGTGGCATACTAACTGAGCCATGAACTAGAGTAGATAAGGATAGCTATCATCTAGCTATTATTCATGGATGGTGTACCAACCGCATCTGCAAGTGCACAACGGTCACCCTGGCATATCACAAGTGGAGCTCGATATCTCAACATGAGGTTCGGCTAGTGCTATAGCCAATGCTGGCCTATTTCAGGTCCCATCGAATATATATATATTGAACCCCCTGAGTTCAGGTCAGTCCTAAGTGGGAATGGCCGGAATGCTTCTGCTTTGTGGCAGACTCAGGAAGACCTAGATCGCAAACCCCGTGACATTCCTTGGGAGTGCCTGGCAGTGCTTTCTAGACTCTCTTCCCGATGGGCTACTAAGACGTGTCCTACAAGTGGACAGGGGGATAGGTTACATTGTATGATGTTGAATTAATCCATTTTTGGAGTTTAAATGGGTTAAAAGTTCATTCTTCTTCTCATTTTCACATCTTGCTTTTTTTGCTTTCTCCATTTTCACACTCCCAACCTTTATCTCTTCTCCATCTTGCCCTCCTCAAGCTTGCATGGCACGCACCAAGAAAGCATGTTGCCATTTTGTCCATAAGAAGGCCTCACACCAAGGTCCACCACCTGAAGCACCAGGTGGAGCCTCCTCTAGTGTAGTATTAAGTGCTCCCCATAGAGCACAACGACCACCACAGAAGAAGAGGAGATGGAAATCGAGCACTATTGCCCTTCAAGAGATAAAGAGAATCCAGTGTAAATATAAGCTTCTCATCTTGAAAATATCTTTTCATAAGGTTGTTTGGGAAGTTATGCAAGACTTGGAGCTAAAAGGAATAGGAAGATTTTGGGCATGAGTGTGGGATGGCCCACCAATAGGAAGGTGGGCTGCTACAACTATGGAGGCCCTACAAACGACTGCGGAGGGGTTTCTCATCAACTTCTTCGATGATACATAGCTAGTGGCCATCCATGCAAAGCATGTCACAATCACAAATAAAGTTATGAACTTTATCATTTGGCTTCGACACGGCAAGGGGACTCCTCCATACGTTACAATATTAATGATGCAGAGTTTTGTAATGAGTGTTATAGCACCATGGCATCTTGGAAGGCCAAAACATTTTGTATACTCTACCACATTGCCATATATGTATATATATATATATATATATATATATTATGTGATGTGTACTGAATTCAAATAATTGAGTAAAGTTGTTTTGTTTTGTTTCTTGAAATGCATGACTCTTAATTTTTGTTTAACGTATGCACGTATCAAAAGTAGTAATACGTAGGATACGAGTTACGTTATTGCCTATGCACAATCACAAGTGTAGTACTACGCATTGACATAATTAAATTAGATTATGTTAACGTATGTGAATGCGTCATTCACGTACCATATATTATCGTCACACTTATACGGACCACATATTTATTCAATAAATATTTATTTATAGGGACAAAGTAAAATATCTTATATTCATCTAGAAACATGCATATGATGGCTGATAGTGATGGTAGATACAAAAAGCCGATAGTAAACAAGAACTCTCATTCATTCCTTGGCTTTTTCATCAGTGGAGAGGAGGGGCTAGCTTCTAATGAAATTATAAGTTCCTTTTTTGCTTCAAAAATGACATGCTCCCCCTTCAGTTCTTTCTCCAAGAGAAGCGGATCTAACACTTTAGCAAGGTTACCTAATGTAGCAAGCACACGCATTGCTTCACCATGTATTTGGTCAAACAAGTACAGAAGCTTTGACCACTTTACTAGCACCACCTTCTTCAAGCTAGATGTTACAAGTATTGCTCAAAAAGGTCCAAACTTGCTCAAGATCAAATTTTCATGATTGTTTCCTGCCCTCGTGGTGAGCACTTCTTATGGAAGACCACCAAGTCTACAACAAGGTTGCCAATGTACTCCTTCAGAGTTGAATCCTTTCGTTGATCCACATGCGGAGCTCCTCCTTGCCTTGATACAAACTCATCTCTATATAGTATGTCCTGAATGACAAATCCAAATCAAAAAATATAATTAGCAACTAACTTAGAGTTATCAGAAAGTGGAAAAACTTGACGGTAGGGTGCATCAGGTCCCCTAGAGTCCAATGGTGAAATCTTGGCAAAAAATGATGCGTGCATGCTAGAAAGTAGCCTGCATGCATCATTCTTTGCCGAGATTTCATCGGCGGACTCCGAGGGACCCGATGCACCCTACCGTCAAGTCTTGTTGCATAAAAATATATGGTAGTTAGAAATCTCACCTTCTTTAGATCATTTTTTATCTTCATTTCCTCGTGTGTCAACGAGGCACCTCTTTGGGTAGAGGGATCTACAAACCTCTTGGTCAGAAGCTGGGGCCTTGGTCTGAACAGATCATGCTATAGTGCTTCAAATTAAGTATCCAACACAAGATAATCTTCTTCAACCGAGGTAATCTGCTCCTATTCTACTATGATGGCACTCACTATATCTAAGCTTGTGCCATCATATCTTCCAATCTCTGCCATCATCAGATGCATATCCATGTAATCATAATTAATCATGTATTCCATCAAATCCCTAACTAGGATGAAAAACAACTCTTCTTCCTTCATTTCCAAGTATTGTAGCACATGTGACAGAAGCAAGTACTGTACACCATCTACTTCAATGGGCGTCAAGGAGGCAAGATTGGGTTTTTCGAATTGTGGCTATTCTAAAGAAGATGGCACTATGAGAGCCAACCCTTGCTCTACCACCACCCGATGTTCCTCTTCAATATTTAGGAGCTCTTGAATCAACTCTTCTCTCGTGTGTGTGATAGTAACAACTTGTGGAGTTGCATCTTCATTGGTCTCCTCTTCTAGGGGTGTATCCAATGCAAGGAGGTAAATTTGTCAAGAATCGCGTGGTGGGGGGACTTGCTCAAGATGCTGCGCCAAACACACACATAAAGCACAAGGAGAAGCTCACTCAAGAGATAAGAAGAGAGATGGAGGCCAAAACGTTTTCTTGCTGGTTTCTTCTTCTTCTTTCATACACTTTACAATCTACACAAAGTATAGATAAGATGCAACATAAAGGAAAGTGGCCTACTAAGTCAAACAATGCATAACTGACTACACTAGTCGACTGGCACTATAACTATGCCAGCTATAAATAGGTGTAACAACATGAGTATAATAAGTAATGAGTCATTGGCCATGTGAGAGTCATAATGACCACCAACATGCTAAGTGTAGATGTGTGGACACATCTAACCAGGCGGTCCATCATTGATGTCTGCATGTATTGAGCTTGTCATCTCAACACTCCCCCTCAAAGCTCAACTACATCTCTGCAACTCCAAGTAAGCTTCGAAACTTTTGAAGTTTCTCTGTACCCAATGCTGTGCTGACATACACCAAGTCAATCTCACATGCTAGTACCTTCTCTATCACAAAGTGGTAGTGTACCTCAATATGTTTTGTCCTGGCATGGAACACAGGGTTCCTAGCCAACTGTATACTGCTCTTGTTGTCACAATAAATGATAACTGGATCTTCCACTTGCACATCTAAATCAGCCAATAACTTTTGCAGCCATACTACCTCACATGCTGCAACAGCAGCACCTCTATACTCAGCCTCCATACTCGACAAAGCAACTGTAGATTGCTTTTTACTGCTCCAAGTAACTGCTGCACTACCAAGAGAGAACATATATCCGCTAGTATATCTTCTATCAGACATACTACTAGCCCAATCTGCATCTGTGTATTCAAACACATGTACATCTGTACCTGCCTTATAGAAAAGTCCATAATGTAATGTGGACTTCACATATCTCAATATGCGTCTGACTGCATCCAAAAGTGGCTTTCTAGGTACTTGCATAAACTGACTCACAAGACCAACAACGTAGCTCAAGTCTGGCCTTGTAATGGTCATGTGGATCAAACTCCCCACTATCCTCCTGAACATAGTAGGGTCTTCTATCTCATCCCCAACATCAGCACTCAACTTAACACTCTGCTCCAATGGGACTGAAAGTGGTTTGCATGCTATCATACCATACTTGGACAATATATCCAAGCCATACTATCTTTGGGACAGCCATATACCATCATCACATCTAATCACCACAATGCCAAGGAAGTACCTTAGCTCACCTAAATCCTTCATCTCAAACTTCTTCTTCAAAAAAACCTTGACTTCAGCAATCCCACTATCACTATCACCTGTAATAATCAAGTCATCCACATAGATGACTATAATCATCAAACCTCCATCTCCCTTTCTCACATAAAGTGAGTGATTAGCATCAGAAACATAAAAGCCAATATTGACAAGATACTCTCTGATCTTGTCAGACCATGCTCTAGGAGCTTGCTTGAGCCCATACAGCACCTTCTTCAACCTGCACATATACGTGGGATGCTCTAAATCTTCATAACCTGCTGGCTGATCCATATACACTTCTTTCTGCAAATCACCATGCAAGAAGGCATTCTTCACATCCATTTTTGCAACCTCCAGCCTTTGACTGTTGCCAAAGCAATCACACATCTAACAATTGCCATCCTAGCAACTAGACTGAAGGTTTCATCATAATCTATGCCATATGTCTGGGCATAGCCTTTTTCAACTAGCCTAGCTTTGTACCTACTAATAGAATGATCTACATTGTGCTTAATCTTATAAATCCACTTACATCCAATAGCTTTCTTGCCCTTCGGCAATGATACTAGATCCCAAGTCTTATTTGCCTCTAATGCAACCATCTCCTCATCCATTGCTGCATCCTAATGAGTATGACCAATAGCATCCTCAAAACAAGTGGGCTCAACATCCTCAACTAGTTTCACCATATAAGCATAATGGTGAGTTGCATAACCTTCAAAACCAAATCTTTTAACAGTGTATCTGACCCTGCTAGATTTGCGTACCACCGGATCACTCAATGGAGCCTTTACATTAGTATGAGCTCCCTACACACCTGGTGTCCTGACAGAAGGAATGCCAAGCTCATCATCCAAGCTCTCTGAGCCACTGGAGTCTCCATCAAGAACTACATCAATGCCATCTGACACTTTATTCTTTCCTTTGTCTTTACCTGTAGTGCTACTAGACGCACCTGAAGATGTAGAGCTACTCCTTAGTCTCCCAGACCAAGGACTACCAGATGATGTCTATGGTCCACTAAGAGTCCATTATTCTTTTTTTTAAGCCTACACATGAGTGTCATGATCATCATCATCATCCAATGCATCACCACTAGATGCATACTAACTACTCATTTCATCAAAGATGACATCCCTGCTCACTCTGAACTTACATGTGACAGGGTTATAACAACGATATCCTTTTTTCTCTAAAGAATATCCAATAAAGAAACATTTTTCTGCCTTTGGATCAAGCTTCTTCCATAGCTCATCTGGCACATGAACATATGCAACACAGCCAAATACCTTCAAGTGCGATACATTAGGCTTCTTGCTAGTAAAGCATTCTTCAGGAGTCATCCCATGAACTGCAGCTGTGGGAGTTCTGTTCATAATATAAACATAAGTATGAACAGCCTCAGACCATAAATGCTTAGGCATATTCTTTTCAGCCATCAAGGCGCCTGCAACTTCTGCAATATGCATGTTTTTCCTTTCTACAGCCCCATTTTGCTATGGGGTATACATGCATGTAAACTGTCTCTTTATCCCATGAGACCTTAGAAAATCACTAAACTCATTCGAGAGGTACTCTCCCCCTCCATTTGACCTCAAGCACTTTACTTTCAAGCCTGTTTCTCTTTCAAATGCAGCCTTGAAAGTTCTAAAGTGCTCAAACGCTTCACTCTTTTCCTTCATAAAATATACCCACAGCTTTCTAGAGCAATCATCAATGAATGTGACAAAGTATGAACTGACTCCAAGAGATACATTTTGTGTAGGCCCCCAAATATCTATATGCACAACATCAACGATATTTTTGCTTACATCTCTGTCATGTGAAAAGGGTTGTCTTGCCTGCTTACCAAACTAACATGCTTCGCATACCTTATGAAATTCTGCAACTCTAAATGTAGGAAAACCTGTAACCAACCCTTTGGACTGCATTAATTTCAGCCTTTGTACATTTGCATGTCCAATGCGTTTGTGCCAAATTTCAATATCTACAACAATACATTTTCCTTTAGCGTACATAGCAGCATTCATAGTAGGAATTCCAGCATCCAGAGTAAACATACGTCCAACTCTATATCCCTTTGCAACCAACCTGCACTTGTCATTGAAGTCTTCTACCAAGCAGCCCTTTGCATTAAATCTGACTTGCAGCCCTTGCTCTACCACCTGACCGGACTGACACCAAGTTCTTTGTAATAGATGGCACATGTAATACATCTGAAAGACTCTTTGTCTTACCATCATGCAAGGACAAGGGAACTTTTCCAATGTGTAAAATTGGGTGGCATGAATCATTACCCATCTGCATATAACTTGTATTTTGCAAATCTTACATCTCTCCAAACCATTCTGCATGGCTGGTCATATGATTGGATGCACCTGAATCAACATACCAAACATCATCATGTGTTCCCTTTCCTGTAACAACATTCAGCATATGCTGTATAACAAACAGATGTTCATTTTTGTCTTCATTCTGTCGTGAAGACAATGCATAGTTTCCTTGCTGCAACTTACCACTACGAATATAATCTTTCTTAGCATAACATTGGGCTGAAATATGACCTGTTTTTCCACAGTAGTGATACACAATACCAGAGTTGTTAGAATCTCCGTTCTGCCATCCACCTCTTCCTCTAAAGCTCCCCCTGCCTCTAAAGTTACCACGACCTCTTGAAACCTACATATTGCCAAATTGCTGATTCAATCTGTTTTGCTGGTTGTGGCTACCATGTCCTGTACCATGGCCTCTTGAAAAGAACCTGCCATGTCCCCTTCCTGAGCTGGAGTAGAAATCTTGGACCTGTTCACCACTTTTTTCAAATGTCTCACTTTGCATGTTGATCTCTTTAGTGATCATACGCGAGACCAACTCATCGAAATCTAGAAATGGCTTTCTGACATATATGAAAGTTATAAAAGACTTCCAAGCCTTTTCATTGTTAAGTCCACCCAAGGTAGACGACACCAAATCATCATCATTGGGCATTGCATCAATCGCTGCCAAGGCATCTACAATGCTTCTTACCTTCAGTGCATACTCATTGATAGACATCCTCCGTTTCTTCAATGTATTCAACTCTTGCTTGAGTTGAATCTTCTGTGCCTTTGTATTTATGGAAAACATACTTTCAAGTATAGTCCAAGCTGCATATGAATTCTCTGCATTTCTAATATGTCCCAGCATATTATTGTCAATTACTGCAGATAGCCAATACATGACCTTTTTGTCTTTTGCATTACATTCCTTCCATGACTTTGTCTCTTCTGTAGTTGGAGGATCACTCACCCCTAGCTTCTTTTCTTCACCTGAAACAAACTCATAGAGGCCTTTTCCAATAAGGAAGTTCGTGACACGGAACTTCCATAAAGGGTAGTTGTTCTTGTTGAGCTTCTCAATGATGGGGTTTCGACTGTTCTCTGCCATTATCACGAAACTAATACCAAACAGTAAGCAAAATCTTATGCAACCCTTGACCTGTAGTGCACAACAATACACCAAACAACCTTTTTCACTGTCTTCTCAACAATACATGCAATCTGCAACGAGTTTGCAGATAAACCTTTATTCACTATAAACACCTTTGAACTTATAGATCTGAAATCCATAATCTGTGCACCTGTATATAGCAGACACAGCTGAAATTGCAGGGTATCTCGAACTGATGTCTCCAACCTTGCAAGTTTAAAACAGGGCCTGAAATAACCTCAAATGGCCAAAATAGCAGCAGGCTAGCCCTATAGGGCTTATCTACAGAATATACAGCGCTCTTCGTGCACACCAAATCTCACTACAATCTGAGATTTTTGCTCTGCCCTACTTGTGGTGCCTCCACAAGCACTGTCCAAGAGAAGTAGAGAATGGAAGAGCTTCTTACCCGTGGCTTTCTTGCTCGAACCTTGCTTCTTCTCCTTCACTTCAGCCTTTGAAATCAACCTCTCTCAGTGGCACGGCTCTGATACCATGTCAAGAATCGCATGGTGGGGGACTTGCTCAAGATGCTACGTCGAACACACACAAAATGCACAAGGAGAAGCTCACTCAAGAGACGAGAAGAGAGATGGAGGCCAATACGTTTTCTTACTGGTTTATTATTCTTCTTTCACACACTTTACAATCTACACAAAGTATAAATAAGATACACCATAAAAGAAAGTGGCCTACTAAGTCAAACAATGCATAACCGACTACACTAGTCGACTGGCGCTATAACTATGCCAACTGTAAATAGGTGTAACAACCTGAATATAATTAGTAATGAGTTAGTGGCCATGTGAGAGTCATAATGACCACCAACGTGCTAAGTGTAGATGTGTGGACCCATCTAACCAGGTGGTCCATCATTGATGTCCGCATGTGTTGAGCTTGTCATCTCAAAAAAATTGCCAATGCACAATCAGACTCCACATGATCTGTACCTAGTGCACTGCCCATGGGAATAGTGCATACTCTATGTGAAGGATCCATGTGGGCCAGACACCTATTCACCACTTTTTGGTGATTCTTCCCTTCCTGAAATACCATGAGATGTTCTAGAGGCACCCGAGTCATGTTGGATCCCTCGATGGAGTATGTGCAGGTAGCAATGGTGCTCACAAAGTCTTCCAAAAATTGAAGGAGGGATCCACCGATGAGAGCACACTTTCAAGGTTGGAGTTCTTAGAGAAAACCTAAAATATCTCATCACCCTAGTTGGCAAAAGATAGTATGTGGATCCACATCCATCATAGCAGGTAGGAGGGATGTGGTGGATGTAAAGAGATTAAGAGAGAAAGTGTGAAATGAAACAATGAAACAAGAATTAAACTAATTCTACCTTAAAAACCTTAAGTTTTAAACCATTAAGGGTTGTTTGCATACGATATTTAGTTATGGCTTTACTTAACGTCTTTGTAAAGTTTACATACACATGTAAATGTATTGACGTGTAAAGTGTATGGCAAGTGTATGATTTTGCATAAATACCATAATTTTTAAATATTGTAAGTTTGCAAGTGATAATATTCTATTGGCCAAAAAATTCCAAAAACTTATAAGTGTTGGATATTATAGCCTATGGTGTTGGTATTTTTAGGGAGATTCTACAATTTCTAAAATATGTGAAGCCACACACTTTCCACTGGTAACATTATCCTCAGATTGACTTCGAATTTTCCTACCATCTATTTTAAAATAGAAGCTAGCAGGTGGATTCTACATTAACATTGTAATTTCTTGGCACATTATACTCAAGGGCCAATCATCCTCCATTTGCAACACTTGGGGCTCACGGCCCTCACAAATGACAGTAACACCCATAGCTACACTTTCATGCGTGTCTTAATCAAGGCACAACCATTTACCCTTGACCATCATCTATCTACGATACTTGAACACTACGCATAAAGTGTGTCGTGTGACAAAGTACTTGTAATTGGAAAGGAAAGTTAGCTGATCCATCCCAAAGTAAAATAATAGTCAACTAAGAGAGAAAAAATTTACCTAAAAGCCATGTCCCTTGTTATGACTCAATGCTCCATTGTGTCACAACCGTGAGTCCTTTTTTATGTCCAAGTTTTACCTAGAATCCTTGTTATGTAATCCTCCGATGCACTTTTTATTATGTATGTGCTTTTGGTATGTCTCAAACCCTTGCATTCCTTGAACATATGTGCAAAAATTACAATCGGTATGAACCAACTTAGATGTACATTCTTTGAGTCAGTGCTTGGCTTCATAGAGTGCAATATGTCTGCTAAAATTTTTGTGCTACACATGTGTAAAATGTCACTACTACACAATGGCCATTCTATGCTATTGAGATTTGGTATGTGCATAGACTCAAGGGTTCCATATTCTCGACCCCCCTTGGGCAATAGAGTCATAGAAAAAAACAAGGTCCTCTACGAGTTGCTTAGTTGTATGCCCCGCAAATAGCAATCTACCAATTTTGAGGTGGTAACACTTAAAAGAACGTGTGAAACTCTTTACATTTTACCATTCACAACAATCCAAATGGTAAACTTTTGTAAATACAAGACAAGTAGTTACATAGTTATCATGAAATTTCTCATTCTCAATGAGTTGCAAATACTTATTGTTTGCAATGTTTCATTGAAAGGGCACAGTGGGCACAATATGTATTTGTTTTTGCATGAATACATGTTGTACCAACGCCTCTTCTTTTGACACATTAATACACTATTGTCCTTCTTCTCTTCACCTTGCTCTCAACTTCAATGACTTCTTTCTCTTTTCTATCTTTCTCTCTCCTATTCTAGTATTTCTCTCTCCTCATCACTCTATTTCTCTCTCTTATGCATTCTTTCTTCTATCTCTTCTATAGTCTTCTCTCTCCTCTTTATCTCTCTCTAGTTCACTTCTTGACAAGTGGTATTAGAGCATTGGTCTTTGTGATCCATTTTTCCTTCTATTTTAGTTCAATTTTTCTCCATAAAAAGTCAATTTTAAACAAGTACTATAGGTACTTGACAAAGACATTGACTAGCAGAGGTTTGCAGACCATCTACAATTAGTAGGAGACTACATCTGGAGATCTTCAAGGTCAGATATGACTGTCAAAGATTAAAATAGCAGGTCCTCATCATCAAATTTTCATGCAATTTGGAGGTAACTAGGTTAAATGGGAGTTAATCGGGCTTAGTTTGAAAACAAACTATGGTTACTTTGAAAAGAGAGGTTTCTCTTTTCCCTTTCTTGGAGCTTCCTGCAGGTTTCATGGAGTCTACTACCAAGATCTCTTCATAAATTTCAAACCCCTGCTCTTCTTGGCCAAGCAACATATGATATAACTTCCCTACTTCAAGATCTTCATGATGACTACATATTTGTTAGAGAGGAGCTCAGCTATGGCGCAAGAAACAACCCCAAAAAATGCGGGGCATTTTTTGGGTTGATTCTAGTGTGTTCTCTTCTGCTTTTGCTTCATCCTCAGTCTCTATCACTTCCTCTAATCATTGACAAATGAAAACACTCAGTAATCCTTGAAGATTGTACTCTATTTGTGAATCTTCAGCCCTCTTGTAAACCCTAATTGTGCAGTCCATGGACAACCATGAAAGCTTCAGCCCAACCTCTCATTTCTCAACAATTTATTGAAGATTCTTCATCATTTCATCCCATGGGATCATTTCAATATAAGGATTCTTGAAGAAATTTCAAGGATTAAGCATGGTCAAAGATTGAAGCTCAAGAGCTTCCATGGAGCCAAATTTTGGGGAAACGGGTTTAATACTTCAATATTAAGCATCCAAAGCTTCTCAAGCATTAAATACACAAGTCTTGAAGATTATTTTGGCAACATTGGACCACCGGAGGCTTTATCAAGCATTTGAGGATTGATCAATGATGAAAGTGAGAGAAGGGTTGGATCCAATAGTGTAGAGCAGAGAGCTCACACACATTTCTTCATTATCCATAACACATAACTAAAGAGAGTACTTACAACCTAAGGTCACAACAGGACCATTCACACCAAAGATAGCTAAGCTAAACACTAACTTATTCAATGTCAGCATGTGTACAAGTGGACATGCTAAGTGTTGGGTAGAGTCATACCAAAGATAGAGAAGTCGAGCTTGAAGTCTAACACTCCCCCTCAAGCTCAAGTCAGCATCTGTACACCAAGCAACTGTCTGAAGACACTGAACTTATCTTTACCCAAAGACTTGGTAAAGATATCCGCAACCTATTCATCAATCTTCACATGCATGAGATCAACTCTCCCTACAAGAACCATCTTTCTGATGAAGTGGTAGTGTACCTCAATGTATTTAGACATGGCATGGTATACTGGATTGGTAGCTAGGAGTACACTACTAAGATTGTCACATAGCAAAGTCACTAGAGCATCCTTTTGTATGTCCAAATCAGCCATAAGCTTGAGCAGCCATGCAATCTCACATGCTGCCAATGCAACACCCATGTACTCAGCCTTACTACTGGACAAAGAAACTATAGGTTGTTTCTTGTTGTTCCAGCTGATCATTCTGCTTTCAAGCCAAAATCATAGCCACTTGTAGATCTATGGTCATATGAGCATCCTTCCCAATCTGCATCCGTGTATCCAACCAATTTCAAGCTCACTAGGAAGAATGCCCATGTTGTAGCTTATCTCTCACATAGAACAACCCATAATCTACAATGGACTTAATATATCTCATAATATGCCTAACAACATCCAAATGCAGCTTTTTGGGCTTCTGCATGAACTGGCTTGTGAGCCCTACAACATAGATCAAGTCAGACGGCCTAGTGATGGGGTCAAGTAGATCAAACTTCTGACCATCTGCCTATACATAGTGACATCCTCAATTTCAGCTCCAGTGCTCATGTCTATCTTGACATTCTGCTCAAGAGGTGTATCCAATGGTTTGCATTCAGCCATGCCATACTTCTTTAGCATTTCCGTGGCATAGTTCTTTTGCATCAGCCATAAACCATTTTCAACTTTGACCACCTCAATGCCCAAGAAATACTTTAAATCACCTAAGTATTTCATGTCAAATTCTAATTTCAACATTTCCATAACATGCTGTATGCCCAAGTCATCATCCCCAGTAATTATCAAATCATCAACATATATGACCAACACTATCAGTTTTTTTTTGTAAATAGACCGTGATCAACCCTACCAATAGTAAATCCCAAGCGCTGCAAGTAGTTACTGATCCTTGCATGCTAGGCTCTCGGAGCCAGCTTCAGCCCATACAATGCTTTTTTTCAGCTTGCACACATAATGCTAAGAATTGGGGTGAACATATCCTTTGGGCTGATCCATGTAGACATCCTCTACCAAGTCACCATTAAGAAAGGCATTCTTAATGTCCATCTACTACAATTTCCAGCCTTTAGTAGTAGCCAATGCAATCACTACGTGTACAGTTGCCATCTTGGCAACATGATTGAATGTTTCCTCATAATCAAGTCCATACTGATGAGCATACCCCTTAGCAACCATCCTGGCTTTGTACCTTTCAACACACCATCCAACTTGCATTTGATCTTGCAGATCTATTTGCAGCCAATGGTCTTTTTCCCTGCAGGAAATGGCACAAGATCCCATGTTGCATTTTCAGCCAAGGCATCAATTTTCTCATCCATAGTTGTGCACCAATGCTCATATTTCACTGCTTCACCATATGCAACTAGTTCTTTAATCTCCATCACCTTTGTCATAGACGCATAGTGCTTCATAGAGTAACCATTGTAAGTCAACTTGTCAATAGAGTATGTGACTCTTTATGAGTGTCTAATCTGTGGTGCATTGCTCAATTCCCCTCTCTCATGAGGTGGAATGTACCTAATGTGTCTCGTGCCAGGCTTATGGATAGTTGGAATGCCAAGCTCACTATCTAAACTACTAGTAGAGTCATAGATTGAAGTCATGATACTAGTTATCATCAAACCAAATGCATCCTCAAAGGCTTTTTCCTAACCTTTGCTGTCCCATACATCATGTCTCCCCCTCACTGACATAATGCCATCAATGGATGGTGTTACAGTCCTCCTCAATCTGCCTCTCCAAGGAGACACAGGAGAAGAAATATCTGTCTCACTGTAGGACCTGACAATGCCATACTCTGCTCTACAAATCACCTGTAGACACTTGTGTAGAAGGCATATTAGATGGCACTGCAATAGGTGATGCATACCAAGATGCCATCTCATAAAAAATCACATCCTTGGGCTAAGATCCAGTCACTAGCTCCTAGTAGCCTTTTCCTATCAAGAAGTTCTCCATGCAGAACTTCCATATGACATAATTGTTACTGTCTAGCTTTTCCCCCAGAATCTAGGTAATATTTTCTGTCCTCTCAACATTTTCCATAATGTAAACCTTAGCTAGCTACCTGCAAACCAAATCTTTTTGAAAGTTCAGTTTCAGCTTGCAACTGTTTATGACAGTTTTCAGCATACCCTCTGCTTAGGCAAGTTGTGTTTCAATCTAGTTTTAGTCCAAAAACAATGTACATTCACCTCCTGTCAGTTGGCAATCACTTATGTATTGTAGCCTGCATATATAGACTGCATCCACTACATAACCAGCATGTAATCAAGTAGATTGTTCATGTACAAACAATTAGTCTGTAAGCATCAAATGAGAGTGACCAACATCTTCTCTTCCAACCAAAAAATAGAGCGTATATGCCTCAAACAGCCCCAAGACATCTCAAAAAATTGCTATTACATGCAAGTATCCATACGTGTCCAACTGGGCACACTACAATGCATGTACATTATGTATGGAATCCAAATATCCTTCCAAATAATAAAAAAACGTCAATATCCTACTATAACCAGCAATACATTATTGTTTCCTTGAAAGTTTAGCAACAAGTCTATCTCTGTTTTCAGATCTGCACATAACCATGTAGCTCAAAAATGAGCTCAAGACAAAGCATCAATACCATGGGTTCTTGCATACCCCTTGGCAGGTGATTCATCAAGTAGTAGAGCACTATCCACCCTTCTTATGCCTTGGGTTAGAGACGAGCAGAGTGTAGGTAGCAGCCAGGCTCAAATACATGATCTGTCTGAAGATATTTTTACCTCAAACCTACTGGTTGTGAAGATTAGCATCCACTTTACCATGCTCAAACAACCTTCTCCAAGCTTTACATAGCATTGCTCCTCCTTCATGAGCAATAGAGTGCACCATTGGATGACTTAAGCTATCCAATCCTTCCCATAAAAAATTAGTCACAAAAGTTCCAACTCCAAGTTTGTATTTAGCTACTCATGCTGAGCATGGATGACATCATACATAGGCTCTAATACATGTTCTTGATCCCTTGAGCAAACCCCAACAAGCTCTGACAGTTAAACATCAGTCATGTCAAAGAATCATGCAATGTCCATTGCCTTCTGCGAAGAATATCACTGTCATATCCAGGTGTATCGAGCATTGATTGGGGTGGAAGGTTAATAGATTTAGATGGAGATGGTAATGGAATAAGAGGGAAACATTGCAAAGGTGGATAAGAAAAATCGTAAAATGAAGGTAAGTGAAGGGATAAGGAAGATGGAAAAGATGGAGAATTCAACAAAAACATTTGAAGAGATTTTGCTAAGAAAACAAAATGAATAGGAGGAACTATAGGAGGAGGTTCAGAAGGAATAGGAGACGATTTCTTAGCCTTATAGTGCAATAAACGGAAACAAATTGTGCTTTGTGCATTGAGAGGCCCACATGCAATACTCCATTCCACACATCTCACCTCTCGTTTGATTTGAAGGGAAAGATGACTAGTCATTCACCCCACCCTTTGTGTCTCACTCTCATTTGATAGATATAGATGGTAGCCCATACTCACATCCCTATCCAGTTAGGATGAAAGCTCACAACACTCAATATTTGTCGATGAAGATCCATGTATTATCTAGTTGATGATGTCACACATATCTATTGATGACAAGGCATAGGTGTTACCACCTTTTCCACAGCCAGCTTCTTGCCCCTAGGGATGTTTACCACCTTTTCTTGGAATGAGGCATGCTATGACAGGGAACTGCTCCCTTTTTTCCTATAACATTTTTTAAAAATTTTATTTTATTTTCCTTTTCGTTTCTTTCATTTTTCCCTACTCCCAAGGGTGTTTCCACATTTTCTCAAAGAATAGGTCCACATGACAAGAACAAAAGTTCTTTTCTCCCATGAGCGATATATTTTTTATTTTGTTTTTCTTTTTTCTTGTTGTTTTTTTTTTCTTTTAGATTGTTGTTGAAGAGTAGAATGGCAGGAATTCCATGCATGAAAACCATCATTGACACCTCTATTACATCAAACGAAAAGGAACCAAGGGGGAGGTGAAGGTGGTTGCTAGGGGCTGTCAGGACAAAACCATATTACAAGGTTCAGCAAGAAGGTTATCAAGAGCATTAGATAAAACCGTCTTGACTATTGTGCAAGGAATGAGGAAGCTATCGACAATGATTTTTAGGATTCCTAGGGAAGGTAATACTTCTTGAGGTGATAGTTATTAATAAGGAAGGGATCATCCAAAGCATCAATTGTTGTCTGGACTTGGACTGAGCCATTCAGATTGACAACAAGTACCTTATAAGGGCCCATCTAGTGTTGTTGGAGCTTACCTGGAAACTTGCCAGATCGGGAATCATAAGCAAGGACTAAGTTGCCCTCCTTGAACTTCTTCTGCTTGATGAAGCTGTCATGATAGACCTTTGTGCAAGCTTGCATGGCTTCCATGCACTGTAAAGCCATCCTGCAGATCTCATTGAGACACTCCAAGTGCAAAAGAGAGCATTGCAGGGACTTGTCATCTCCCAAGTTTTCGTTAATGGCCACGTGCAGAGAGGGTAGATCGAGTTCAATAGGATAGAATCTATTCCATACACCAACTGGAAAGGTGTTTGTCCTGTAGCTGCCTTATGGAAGGTTATCCCAATAGGATAGATCGAGTTCAATAGGATAGAATCTATTCCATACACCAACTGGAAAGGTGTTTGTCCTGTAGCTGCCTTATGGAAGGGTCTCTATAAGTTAATCATCCCAATCACGATGATGTGTGACTATCATTTTGTCAGAATCAAGCAGAGGACACGATTGGTAACTTCAACTTAGCCATTGGCTCTGGGGTATTAGGGCGTGGACTTACGATGAAGGATTTTGTATAGTTCTATCAACTCTTCCATAATCTTGTTGAGGAAGTGGATACCTTGGTCACTGATGAGCTTTAGGGGACTGCCAAAATGGGTGATGATGTTCTTGTACAAGAACAAGGCCACACTATTACCATCCTCCCACTTCTGAACTTTAGCTTCACACCCTTTGTTATGTAGTCTGTAAAGAGTAGTCTGTATATATTGTTCTGTTTCCTTCTGGTTGGTGGATCAATGGGACCCATGAAATCAATTCCCCACTTCTTGAATGACTTTAGGTGTAGGGGCATGGCACTGGATTTGGTAGGCTTTTCCATTCGCTAACAAGCATTACACTATTTGGAGTAATCATAGGCATCCTTATGGAGGGTCGGCCAACAATATCCTATAAGTAATGCCTTTCTGGCTATCGCTTCTTTTGCAAAGTGTCCACCAGGGCTCATCATGGCATGCTTTCAATATTATGCCAATCTCTTCTCCTGCCACACATATTTGCAAGACTTCCTCCTTGCCTTACATGTATAGAGCTCCTCCTAATAGGGTATAGGGGGTTGATTCCAACAAAAGCTTCTTCTTCTCATAGCTCGAGATACCTAGGGGATATTGTTGGGTTGTTAGGAGGTTGGCTATGTCTGCATACCATGGGGTAACGGTTTCGATTAGAAACAAGGAAACGTCAGGAAGTTGTGGATCATCTTGCTCTTCTTCATCATTTCTTTTGTTGAGATTTACAATCACACCCACTGTGGCCTCTTTATATGAGGCAATTCTGGGCTTAGGACATGTAGGCAGACTGAATCCCATATGCACAGAAAGGGAGACTTCTACCCATCCAACAACTATAAAGCATTGTACTTGCTTACCACTTTAACACATATATGATGAATACAATATCATGATGCTTTTCCATCTCAGTTAATGTCTTGGTCATTGTCAATCTTGTACTCAATATTGTGTTTATGAGTCCAAGCTTTCATCTTGGAACCTAATTCACTTGAGTAATAGTGGGTCAAGTCTTCAATCTATGTCATCGTAAACTTAATCTTCATCTTTCATCCTCCATAGCCATTCTCTAGATCCGCATCTTTTCACATGGTATCAGAGCTCAGTTGAGCATGGCATTGCCTCTCCGGTCTCTTCTCACCTCTCATAATCTCTACTTAGCTCACATCCAACTTAGGCACTCATTTTCAACTTCATCTTCATCTTGACCTTGAGTCTTTCTACCATAGCCAAATAGCACATACCTTTGTTGGAGCTTGTTGATCTCCTTATCTAAGCCATAAGTCTTGAAGCTTTCATCTAGGAATATCTCCTCTAGGTTAGGGCACAACCCTTCATCATGTCAATCCCTGACATTATCACCTTATTGCTTCAGCATTGTCATCTAAGCAGCAGCCCACTGCCTATTTTTGTGCCATCTCTGTGTCATATAATCTACATCATACATAAAGTACACAATTTCAATGCTGATCATGGGGTATTCAAAGCCTAACATATGAGCTATCTCTCACCAAATATCAGCTCAAATGGCTATCGGATCGAGCTTCTGTTGTCATTTTTATCAAATGGGTTTGAAACCCTAACACAATCCTCCATAGCTTTTGAGCTCAAGCTCATAAAAAACTCATCATTTTCTCTCTCCTATCACTTGGATTAAGACATTGCCACTCTTATTCACTAACTTACTTAGTGATAAACATCAAGGTGAAGACATTTGTG